>NC_059433.1:79490534-79778034 GCF_021028975.2 Sphaerodactylus townsendi
CTCCTCAGAACCCAAAGGTGTTATTTTGCCTTGGTTTAGAACTTCTTTATCTCTGGACTTGAGCACTATGAACTCTTTCTGAGAGGTCTAAAGGGTATACTTAAGCGTAGCTTTCAGTCATCTGTTTGGTTAGTCAGAATGACAAAGCGCAGCAGGAAATTTGCTTTTAAACTGGGAAGGCGAAGGGAGTTCCTCAGGAGCAGTTTCATGAAAGTGTTGCAGTATAATTGCGCATAAAAGGACACACTGTGCAATCTTTCAATTTTTTACAGCATTCTATTCAAAGTATAATTCATCCTGACAATCAAAAGATTGCCTCCACGTAGGTATGTGGATGGTGCATTTAAAACCATAGGATACATTTCCAAGGCTGAATTTCTTTAGGTTTTATTTATCAGAATATACACAGTCAGCAAAGAAACAGATGCATTTTATGTTCCTAAATGTTCTTGCCTGCAAGGGGGATAGATATGTCTTTACAGTAATGTCAACTTGGTTTTTGGTTCACTTCTCAGGCTAAGCTAAGGTCAGTGATTTTATTACTGAACCGAGTCTCATAGGATATAATATAATTATGTACCATTTGTTTGCAGAGGCATGGGAGGGCTGCTCCGATGGGCCATGGGACACTGTGATCTTGTAAATTCCAGGAGAGCGCTCTTTTTTTGCAGTTTTATAGAAAAGATATCTGGTAAGAGCTAAGCAAAGGTACTCATGAATGACTAAGGTAGTACCGAAAAGTCTGTTCTTCTTGGATATTGCTCAGGGTGTTTGAAAATGTTAATTTGTTCCTAAGCTTTGCTTATTAATTGCCTTGTGTCTCTGTCGGATGCTTTCAATAACTTTCAATCAATCAATCTTCATTTTGTTCATAAACCAGCATAAGGTAAAAAAGACACAAAAGAATAAAATATATTAAAACTGTCAATGTATTTCAATCACATTGTCACATAGGGTTTGGCTAGGTAGCATTATAACATATTCTGTTGGCGACTTGATCCCCGACTGGGTGCAATAATGTGTTAGTAATCCAGGAAAGGTGAAAGAACTGTAGCTCCACCGATGATGCTAAACAGAATTTAAAAAGGTGAAAAGTCATGCAAATTAAGAGTGTGGGGGGGGGGTTGTTTGCAAGGACGTGTTTTGAAGTTCCATGTTTCCAGGTGCGTGTGTGCCTGATTAGGGCTGGAAGAACAGCACACAGGGAAAAAAATACAGAAGCATCCTTCCCCCATGCTATTTTACTGACCTGAAAGGTTCCCAGGAAACTTACATGCCTTGATGGCTACATTTAAGTATAAGTTTCCCTGATGAGAAAATTAGCAGTTCCTAGGACCATTCCAAGCTAGGAAAATGACATAGTGGAGGAAGGCCTATCTTTCTGTGGAAATGGACGGGGGGTGGGGGGTGGGGGGGTTATCTTCCTGTGGACCCATTCCAAATCAGGCCCACACATGCCTGGGAGTCATGCAACTTCATAATATATCTTAGTAATGTGTGATTCAAAACCTACTGGGGAAGTGGATTTCTAGTTGCCAAAAGTGCTGGTTTTCAGCCTAAACATCGATTCTGGACACAGGTCCATGCCAGACTCAACTATCTTCTCACGGAGGCCACAGAACTGAAATACTGACTTTGTCTGGGGCCTCAGGCAGAAAGGAGGAAACAAGATCCACCAAGGCAGCAACTAAACAGAGTCTTTCCTGGTCCTGGCTGGTACTAAGGACAGGCTGCTTAAGGCAGTCTAGAAGTCACTGGAGCAAGTCAGCAGGTGAATAAATAGGTCCACCTGGCCCTAGGAAACAAGCATGGCTGGGCTAGATCCATTGGCAAACTGAATTAATGGGGAAGGATGGCTGATTGGGTCATCAAGGGTGGACGTGACAGGACAAAGACAGTAGGGCAGCATAAAAGTAGGGCTTCACAGTCAGCCAGGGCAGAACAATGGAGAGGCAAGGTTCTTACCAGGTCACTTACAATGGAATTTGGAGAATATTAACTGAAGGTCTTAATAGGACTTGACAGCAGAAAGAAAAAAATGAAGTGATAATGCAAGGAATATTAAGATAATGCTTAGATCTCAGAAGTACATATATACATTGGATATATTATGTAAGTTCTAGCACACATGGCTCTGTATTTAGCCCAATATTCGATCTTTACCAATTCACCTTATAGTGCATCAGGGTCACTGCTGAACACCCAACTTGCTTTCAGAGATACCTTCTGCTAGACAAAAGAAAGTCCTACAAAAAGTTAAAGTGTTTCCCAGTGTCACATGGATGGACTCTATGTTGGATTTTATGTCTGACCACCTACCTATTTCATAAATAATCTTGCCTTTCTTCCATCATGGAATTCTTCATGTATCAACCATATCCTGAGGCTATTTACCGAGTAATCCTAAAAAGAGTTGCACTTTTCTAATTCCTTTGAACTTAATTGGTTTAGAAGGTTGCTACTTCTCATAAGGAGAGAAGGTAGCAAGGTATAGCCCAATCTTATCAGCTCTCAGAAAGCGTGGCCGCGCCTTACCGCGGCCGCCATTGCGGGGGTGGGGCCTGGGAGGGGAGGCTGCGGCCTGGCCGCCGATGCGGCCGGTCGATGGAAAGGCTTCTGCACATGTGCGCCGGATTGGGCGCATGCGCGGTCGGTGGCAGCGACGTCGGCTGGCCCGTTGGGAGGGCCAGCCGAGTGGGCGTCGCTGCGACTGGCGGCTCTCACATCAGGCGAGAGCGCGTCAGTCGAGGGGGCGGGGCAGGGCCTTTAAAAGGCCCTGCCTTGTGGCCAGGCCCCATTCGGAGCCTGGCAAGAAGACGGTTTTCCCTCCCACCCGGTCCCTGCTTTGTTGGGTTGTAGTTTACTTGTTGTTTTGTCATAGCTACTGGCTGGTTACATGGGGGATGATTCGATGGAAAGGGGAGCCGGGGAGCTCCCCTTGTTTTGGCACACCTCCTTAAGAGGTGGGGGTGGAGCAAGCTCAAGGAAGGGACGCCCCGCGGGGGGCTGAGAAGCTTGCGCCCTTAGCGTAAGTTGGATGGGGCCTCCAGTCATGGGCATTTCGCCGGACTGGACATTGTCTCACTCCAATCATTCGCCGGCTTTATTCCTCCAGCACCTGGGCTGAGGAATTGGTTTGCCCTGGGGTCAGCACTTGTGCTGCCCTAAGGCTTGGATCACCCCCCATGCTGCGCCATCTATATTTCCTATGCTTTCTGTTAATAAAGTTCTTTGGCTATGGCCATTTACTTATCCACTTTAAAATTGTGTCAGTAGTTTCTTTGCGGGAAGCATGACCGAGCGGGAGGGCCACCAATCCACCCGCAAAGTAAGCAGGGGTAGGTACTTGGATGAGAGACTGTCAAGGAATATTCTGCAGAAGAAGGCAAAAGCAAACTACCTCTGCTTCTTACTTGCCCTGAAAGCCCCATGCTAGGGTACCCATAAGTCAGTTGTGACTTAATAGCACATATGTAGATTGCACAGTTAGTAATAGAAGACAGCCTTCCAAATGAAGGTGCCTGTCTCAGGGCTTTTATGGAGGTCAGTGGTTCACTCATACTCAGTGTGTATATTTTATTCTGTCAGAATAACCTCAATTACTAGCATTTGTTGGTCTTGTATTTTTTTTCTTCTCTCAAGCACTCACAATGATAATGAGTTTCCAAACTGGCTAATAAGAGAAATTATTCTGCATCAGTTCAAATATAATCATGCCGATATGAAAGATCGCACTTTAAGTAAAAATGATTGACTTTCTTGTCCTGAAGCATCATGCTGTTCAGGGACCAGACACAATCTTCCTCTTAAATTGACTGCAGTGCAATTTACTTCCCTTGATCAATAAATTAAATTATGAGTAATGAGTACAAATAAGTAATAAGTACAGGAAGGTATTAACTGCTATCAGCTATCCATAATAAGTAATGAATGGGGGGGGGGGAAGTAACAAGAAGGCCTTTTCCCCCAAATGCTTTTGTGTTTTGCCCATTCATTTAAGAATTTAGGACAGCTATTTGCAGTGATCTCATTTTATCTTCACAGTAACTCAGGAATGTAGTTTGGTCTCAGAGACAGTAATAGGCATAGCTACAGGAATGTAGTCATGACTAGGGAATGCATTGAGCTGTATTTTCCATATACCTCATGTGCTCTCACTGTTACAGAGAAATACTAGATGTGACATGTACTTACTTCACCTTCTATAATTCTTCAGGCTGGAAAACCACTCACTGACCAGACTTGTCAGATTTTCCCGCCTTTTCCCTTCAGGGATTGAGCTGCTTCAGAAATGGTAGCATTTGGTGACAAGAAGCACTTTCCCTCAGCCCTTTTATACTTCCCAGAAGGTGGATGCCCATTGACTTTTGATTCCTTTTTAGGCATTCCCCTCACTAGGCGCACTAAAATAAATATACTGAGGCAGAAGTAAACTTTAACCATAACTCAGATTTATTTAACAGACATAGAAGATGGTAAAGGGAAGAATATTAACTTGGAGATGGATGGATGAGTCAAACAAGGCAGGAGGCAATAGAATATATATATATTTACACGAATGACGCAAGAGCTTGGCACAGAGGTTTAGAGTTTTGATTTCTTCAGCACAGCACTCAAAATTACACAGTTATAATTCAGCTTAGATGTTGGTTTCATAGATGTTCCTCAGATAGTATAGTTACTTAGATGGTACAATGATACCATCTTATATTTCAGGTGTTCTCTGGCTGATGGATTTCTACATACAGGGTCCTAAGATAGTCTAGGTACTTATCCATAGTACACACATTCAGCACTTCTGTTAGATAAACCCTCAAAAATAAAACATAAACTTTCCACTGAGGTAAACTTAAAGCCACTGGTACACTGGGACTCTTCTTTCCTATTCTGGTTTACATGACCATTTAGTTGGCTCTCCAATAAACCTTTCCCACCAGTATACTTAGTCAGTGTATAATTGCTTCCTCTCACCACTCAGGCTGTTAACAATAGTTCCCATCACACACTTTGACAGACTATCCCCTCAGAGATTATTCGTTTGTATTCACAGTTAAGGCAGTCAGTTCTTAACAGTCTGAATGATTCAAACCAAAAGCCTTTCAGATTGTCCTTACAAGGAAGATAACCTCCTTCCCCACACTGCTACTTGCCCAATCAGAGTGCAGGAGGCCACAGCTAGTTAGGCAGCTTCTCCTGTTCCTAGGCCACACTCTGAAGATAAACAATTCTTTTTTTTGACAGAACTGTAGTTTAAAATTATACTTTTCCTTGCAGATGTATTTACACAAAGTTAGTTGTATTTTTTTTTGGTGGGGTTTGGCTGCCAGGTCTTCTGTTGGCAGCCATATTTGCCTGATTGCTGCCTGCTGGGCTGGTAAGGGAAAAATGAGAAGATGATTGGTGTTGCACTGATGCTGTCATGTAGCTTCTGGTACGACATGGAAATGACATCATAGCATGGATGCTGGAAAAGTAAGGCCCTGCCCCCTGAAATCTCTCACCAGTTATCAGCCATGGCCTGGCTACCTTAGGCCTATTCCCAGGCAAATTTTCATAGGACTATAGCCTTGGACACAGTTTTAAAGTTGTATGCTTTCAAATTGTCCCTGATACGACAAGGTGGGTTGTTGGTCCAACTAGCTCAACTTTGCCTTTATTGTTGACTCTGCAGAGAAAGGCATTCCTCAGATCCTCTTGCTGGAGATGCCAGAAAGTGAATCTCATATCAAATGTATTCAGTGTATATACACTACTACTGAGCCACAACTTCTTCCAGAGCCTATATAACCAACATAAGAACTGGATTATTCGGTGCTGCAACAGTATCTATCTTGATGCTTCTGGGAAGTCCACAAGTCTTTCCTGTTGTTGATCCACAACAGCTGGTATTTCAAGATATAATGCTTGTGTATACAGAGATTCCGTTTAGCTCTACTGCAGCTGCTGTTCAAGTTACTGGCATAAAATGAAGGAGTGCCTTTGAGTAGTGGCAGCTCCCCACAGAAAAAAACAATGATTAGGAAAAAAAAGTAGGTGATGGACGATAAAAGCAAAGGATGTAGTCAGAAGTTATGCAGTGGATCCTGTCTTAACTCAATAATAATGCTTAAAGCAGTGGACAGTCTTGCCTCTGCCTTTTTACCAAAGTCTACTGTGCCCCCTGAAATGGTCCTCTGGGAAGCAAAAAAAAAGCATCTACATTGGAAAGAAGGACTTTCTGAAACCATTTTGTTTCTCTGCTGGCAGAAGTTTCATCCATCAGCAGAAAACATTCTGCCCCATAGAAGATGCATTGGTCAGGCCACACCTAAAATTCCTCCTGGTAGCTTCCTGGCAGAATTTCCTAGTGGGTCAGGCAGCCAAGATTAAGTAAATGAGCAGCAGTGGCGTAGGAGGTTAAGAGCTCATGTATCTAATCTGGAGGAACCGGGTTTGATTCCCTGCTCTGCCGTCTGAGCTGTGGAGGCTTATCTGGGGAATTCAGATTAGCCTGTACACTCCCACACACGCCAGCTGGGTGACCTTGGGCTAGTCACAGCTTCTCGGAGCTCTCTCAGCCCCTACCTAATGCCACAGGAAACAGGAGGTGAAGGGCAAGGAGATTGTAAGCCCCTTTGAGTCTCCTGCAGGAGAGAAAAGGGGGATATAAATCCAAACGCTGCTTCTTCTAAATACATGCCTTAGTATTCTCTATTACTATGTATGGGCATGCAAGCTGGACAATGAAGAAAGGTGGCAGGAATAAAGTACATTCCTTTGAAATGTGCTGTTGGAAGAGAGTCTTACAGATACTGTGGACCACCAAAAGAAAGAAAGAAAAAGAAAAGTGGGTTCTAGATCAAATCAAACTTGAAAAATTCCTAGAAGCTAAAGTGACATAACTGAGACTGTCATACTCTAGTACATAATGAAAAGACACAAATCACTGAAAAAGACAATAGAAAAGGTTGAAGGCAGCAGGAATAGAGGACGTCTCAACATGAAATGGATTGACTCTATAAAGGTAGCCACAGGTCACAGTTTGCCTGACCTGAGCAAAGCTGATAACAATAGGTTGTTTTCAAGGACTCTGATTCATAGAGTTCCCATGAACTGGAAGTGACTTGATGTATGGTGACACCATAGGGTTTTCAAGACAAGGGACATTCCAAGGTGTTTTGCCATTATTTGTCTCTGTGGAGAGTTCTGAGAGAACCATGACTGACCCAAGATCTCCCATAAGGCTTCATGTGGAGGAGAGGGGAAATGAATGTGGTTCTTTAGATTAGAACCCACCACCCTTGACCACATCATGATGGTTCCTATCTCTATTTTTAGCCCAATTAAGAAGAAGAAGAAGAAGAAGAAGAAGAAGAAGAAGAAGAAGAAGAAGAAGAAGAAGAAGAAGAGGAGGAGGAGGAGGAGGAGTTTGGATTTATAGCCCCCCTTTCTCTCCTGCAGGAGACTCAAAGGGGCTTACAATCTCCTTGCCCTTCCCCCCTCACAACAAACACCCTCACAACAAACACAACAAACACCCTGTCCTAATTTACAACATAGTAGTGATCACAAGACTTTTGTGGACCTCAAGAGACCACAAGGAGAAGCTGTCCTCTCACCTACAGTAACTAATGACTTCCAAGAGACAAAACCAGAATGGTTATATGCTTCTTTGACTGAAAGAAACAGTTATCTGCTGTTGACAGACAAGATTTTGTGGAGGAATTCTGGGGTAGGGTTCTCTGAATTTCACACTATACTGCCTAAATTAAGAACTGCAAAAACAGGAATAGATGCAGACTTTTTCTTTAAAAATGTCAAATGAGCCCTGCTGATAATACAATAACTTTTTAAGAGCATTCATTCGAAGTGCTGGAGCTATCAAGATGTTTGATAGTTTCGTGGCTCAAGGGAGTTGCAAACAAATGGGGTTTCTAAAAAGCCACATGAAATACATTCATTTTGGCATATTCCAAACGACCCCTTTCATCTTGACTAAAAGTTTGCAACGGAAATATCAAGGCTGTGCCACTGAAACTTGCACGCCGCTTCTTCATTCTTTTCACATAGGCACCTTTTTCCTGGTGCCGCACATTCCACCCAGAATTTAAAAATTTCAAGTCTTATTGATTTCAAGGGGAGAGCTGCACGTGTGATTCACAGCTCTTCTGAACACCAGCACAGCATGGTATAGCAAATTAGTATGCTGTCAAAGCACAGAAAAGAAATGATAAAAGAAAAAGGACCCAATTCCAAGGAACTGAGAGAACAGGAAATGCACAAAGCCATAGCAACACTAGCCATACCCAGCAGTCATAGAACAACATGACACCATCCCTGCCATATGAGGAAGAAGCCAGCCAATACGTTCTGTCATGCCTCCAAGATGTCACCCTGCCCCCACTTATCTGCAAAACAGAACAAGAGACAGAACAGAGGCAGTGCATGAAGGAATGAGAACTGTGGTTTACCAATTAGGAGCCTTGTAGCAACCAGTCTCTCAGGAACTCTGCAAATAAGAGTTGTTGTTTTTCTCCTTTGAACAAGCAGACAAATAGAGAAAGAAACATGAACCCTACAGTCCTATCCGCGAGGCACTTCCATAGTGCATTATGTAGAAGGAACTCTCATCCAAAGGCCATAATAAGCCCATATGAGCAAGAAGTCTGTCATGGACTGTCACAGTTCAGCAGAAGAGGAATCCTCAGGAGGCAGACAAGTCCCATCTTTGCAGACCCTCATAGTGAACTGGATTCTCCAGTGCTCCCCAAGGGGACACCGGCATTACCCCCTGATCCACCAGGGTCCTCAGGCCTGGAGGTCCCAGTATGAACCCACCAGTGACCCGGCCCACCATGGTCTGTGGAAGCATCTCAAGACTAGAGAAGATGAAGGGCTGGGGATGAGGCATGGATCAGGAAATTCTAGCAGAGGCTGGTGAACAGGGGGTAGATATAGGGGGGTGAGGGATAGCAGCTGCCCTGGGTGGCAGGCAGAGGGGGCGTGGCAGCAACCATGTTTGAGGCTGTGACACAGTGTGCTGCATCCACTCCACTCTAGGCTCAGCAAAATGCCACTCTCCTTGGTGAAGGCCACAAAGAAGCCAGGAGGTGGGGACATAGAAAATGCATGCAGGAGGGAAGTCCTCCTGATTGACAGAGCCTGCCATAGTCTAGGCCAGCCCAGCTTAGTCTGACCTTACTGCAGCAGAGTTGGAGTCTCCCTGGAACTTTGCTGCCCCTGCTGCCCTCTGGGAACAAACTATGAAGCTGCCTCCTGTTACAGGACATTTTTCTCCAACTTGTCTTAGGCCCCTTCCACACATGCAGAATAATGCACTTTCAATCCACTTTCACGATTGCTTGCAAGTGGATTTTGCTATTCCACACACTAAAATACAGCTGCAAAGTGGATTGAAAGTGCATTATTCTGCATGTGCGGAAGGGGCCTGCAGGATACTGACCATTTCTCGCAGCCAGCTGACAAAATCTTACTCTTACCAAAGGCATTGAGATAGAGATTTTGCTTCTGACTGCACCAAAAAGCAGCTTGCTCCATGGAATCAGACAAGTCCTGCCATTTAAAAAGAATTTCATAATATGTCCCTGTATGACAGTAACCTGGGGTTCTTTGTGAAATAGATTTGTTCTTGATGTCTAAGTGGAGAGTCTATTTGTTGATGCTCACTACACGTGCACAAAACAAATTCTGGCATAGATCAGTTTGTGGCATTATGGTCCCCAAAATGACCCTGAGAGATCATGTTAGCTTCACACCTGCCTTCTTTGCCTACACCAAATATTCTAAGATCTGTTGCATCCTTTCCACACATGCTTGGTTTATGTTTGCTGTATGCCTTCTCACAGGAACATCAAAAGAGTCCTTTTGAGAACCAGTGTGGTGTAGTGGTTAAGAGCAGGTGGATTCTAATCTGGAGCACCGGGTTTGATTCCCCAGTCCTCCACCTGAGTGGCAGAGGCTTATCTGGTAAACCAGATGTGTTTCCACACTCCTACATTCCTGCTGGGTGACCTTGGGCTAGTCACAGTTCTTCAAAACTCTCTCAGCCCCACCTATCTCACAAGGTGTCTGTTGTGGGGAGAGGAAAGGAAAGGAGCTTGTAAGCCACCTTGAGTCTCCTTACAGGCTCCTTACAGGAAAGAAAGGTAGGGTATAAATCCAAACATTTCTTCTTCTTTTATGACACAGATCTAAATGTATAATATGAGCCAAATGCATGCTTACGTTATAAATTTATGAATTTACATTTATGACTTTATTTAAATTTATTTCTAAAGAAGCACACACCATTAGATTGTAAAAATAAAAAAGTATTCATAAAAATAGAGGAGAACACATCCTGCCAGATGCTTTAAGCTTAATTCTTTCATTCTTCCAGTATCTTACACAGACTCACAGCTGCTGGAGGAGAGGGGAAGAATCAGTGGTGGGATCGAAAATTTGAATAACAGGTTCCAATGATGGTGGGATTCAAACAGCGCCGCCGCCGCACACACGCACCTCCAGTCTCCATTGGGCAGGGAGGTTGCTTTAGTAACCCCTTCTCAGCACTCAGAAAAAAATTAGTAAGCACTTCTAGAGAAGTGGTGACAACTGGTTGGATCCCACCTCTGGGAAGAATCATACATCAATCATTACCATGCCATAAGATTAAGTAATTAATCTGGAGCTAGGCTTCTGCAGAGGCAATATTTTTTCCGTTGTATCCTAAGACTTTCTTTAAACTGAAATATTTGTGTGCATCAACAGGCTTTCATTATGATGTCAGCTGAACAAAAGTAGAGAGTTAATTGGGGGTTTTTTGCCCCATTTTGAATGTGTGCTGACCACAGTGAAGCACTTTGAAGTCCCACTGATTTTAAAGGAAGGGTTAAGCACATGAGTAGTCACACCAGCATTATTTGTTTGTTTGTTTGTTTGTTTGTTTATTTATTTATGGGATTTTTATACCGCCCAAACCCCAAAGGGCTCTTATTGAGGGTCCCAGAGGCAGGATGTGGGTGAAGGGCCTAGGATACTAACTAAGCCTGGTTCTCCCTCCAGATTACCTCTAGCATTTTTGGTACCTATGCTGAGATAGTTTGCTAACGTCAGATCTATACCAGTGCCATACTGGTAGGGCTTAAATTTGAATATTTACAGATGCCAGTTTCATATGCCAGTTGCCTTTCTAAGCAAACCTTAAGTTCATGGCAGATTCCTAAGAAAATTACCTGAGGTATTTACTGCCCTTATTTGGCTTTCCATTTGGTATGTGCACTGAGAAAAATTTGGCATAAATGATATAAAGAATGTGGCGAACAACTCTGATCTTTGACATGTTTTTTCTTTGCAACTAAAATGTTTTCAAAACACATTACCATACCAACATTAATGCGTAGGAAGGGTAAAATAACAATGCAAAGATTACAAAAAAAATGCTCCCCCCCACCTCTTCACAGACTGTTTTTACCTGTTGATTTCACAAGCTTACTTGTTGTTTTCATTTTCCTTTAGGCAGTGAACATTTTGCTGATGGCATTTTGTCCTGTTGATTGAAAAAGAATGTCTCTGGGGAACCAAGAGCTTTACTTCGCAGGTGGAAGGGGGAACTGTGGTTTCTAGTTATTTATTGCAGCTCACTTCTCCCCTTTATGTCAAACCAGGGTTCCCTACGTGAGTTTACTTAAAATACTGAAGATTCTGCAAGGACAGTGCTTGAATATGGTGTTGCTTTTTTGGAGAAAAAATATGGGAGTAAGGAAAATTATCCTGGGGGGAGAATGCGAACATTGCACTCCTCAGAAGTTCAAGTAACTGAATTTACTCACATACATCCTTGTTAGCCTTTTTTATTTTACTTATTTTACTTGTATTGATATATTACAGTTAAATCAATGTACAAACTAATTTCTAAACACTCCTGGGTGCCACCCTCTTTCTCTTTCATATCAGTGAATCACAGTAACAGATTAAGGCTTTTCCCAAACAAATCTGGAGAAAAGGGTTTGATATTCCCCACTCCTCCACCTACATTTTTGCTGGGTGACCTTGGACTAGTCACAGTTCTTTAGAACTCTCTCAGTCCCACCTGCCTCACAAAGGCTCATTCCGCACATGCAGAATAATGCACTTTCAAACTGCTTTCAGTGCTCTTTGAAGCTGTGCGGAATGGCAAAATCCACTTGCAAACAGTTGTGAAAGTGGTTTGAAAACGCATTATTTTGAGTGTGTGGAAGGGGCCAAAATGTATGTTGTGGGGAGAGGAAGGGAAAGGTGTTTGTAAGCCACCTTGAGTCTCCTTACAGAACAGAAAGGCGGAGTATAAATCTTAACACTTCCTCCTCCTTCTGACAGAACAGGAGCTCTAATTAAAATAGGACACACACCCCCTTTGGAATTTAGAATTGTCCCCAAAGAGGAAAGAAATAGAAAAAAAATGTCCATTTTGAATCTGTGCTTGAACCTGCTTGTTTAATCTATTGCAAAAGTTCCATTACAATGCTGGCAAGAAATTATCATGCTTTGGAGGAACTGTGAAGGATGCAAAAATTAAATATAATCAGACCTCTCTGTCTATAGTGCTGAGTCGATAATCCCTATGTATCAGAGTTAGCAGATGGTTTCCTTCCTAGCTAAAATAGTCCTGCATTCATTTAAATTTTTTTAGAATACCACGAACTTGTCTGGAAGGGATTGAGTTACACTGTGTACCATTTCTGGACACTTTCCAAATTCCTACCTGCTCAATGTGGTCCCCAACCATCTGTGAAGAAAGACTGGCATTTGCCTCCTTAGGCCATCTGAGCCCTCTTAGACACATTGGACAAGGAGTTACATCTTATTATCACTGTTCTTGGAGGAGGCATTCACTTTGGAAAGGAACTCTCCCCTTCCCCAAGATAAGTCACACTGTGATTTGTTTAGTGGTTCTCTGGAAGTTTTTTCAGACTTCTAAAGTCTGATTGAATTGTGGACAAGAGAGAAAAGATAGCATATTGTAATCTCTCTTCTCTACATGTATATTTTAAGTGCTCTGGATAAACGTCATGAAACCTTGTACTTTATCCCTTCCCAACCCCATCTAACAGCCACCTGGATAATGAGTGAGTCATGCAAAACTGCCAACCCTACCATTAGACATGGTGAAATGTCTTGCCTCGGGCAGCAGGTTATGAGATGCCATCAGCTTGTCGCTGGTGGGGTTTATTATTATGTGTTTTTACAACAGGCTGGTGCCCTGTCTTGGAGGCCATGTGCCACTCAAATCTTAACTGGTCACTGAAGACAGAGGAATTTAGGCAAAAGTCCATGTGGCACTTCCCTACTGTTATGTGTAACTGAAGCATCCTAAGGTGAGAGGGAAAGCATTTTCTAGAAATGTGGGGTTCAAACAGCATTTTTCTCTGTATTTGCTTGCAGGAGTAGAAGAAGAGTTTGAATTTAGATCACATTTTCACAACTGTAAGGAGACGCAAAACAGCTTACAAACTCCTCCTTTCTTCTCCCCTCAACAGACAACTTCTAAGGTAGGTGGGGCTGAGAGACTTTGTAGAGAACTGAGTCTAGGGCTCATTCCGCACATGCAGAATAATGCACTTTCAATCTACTTTCAGTGCTCTTTGAAGCTGTGCAGAATAGCAAAATCCACTAGCAAACAGTTGTGAAAGTGGTTTGAAAATGCATTATTTTGCGTGTGCAGAAGGGGCCTAGTTCATGTGGAGGAGTAGGGAATCAAACCTGGTTCTCCATATTAGAGTTCACCACTCTACACCACTATATCATGTTGTAGATGCCAGTGACACCCTCCCCTTAACATTCAGCCTGATTGTGGGTAGAGAACTTGAAAACATAATGTATAATTTGATAATATTTTGGTTGACCCCAATAAAATGTATTGCATGGCTTTCTATATAAAGCCCCCTTCCGCACATGCAGAATAATGCACTTTCAATCCACTTTCACAATTATTTGAAAGTGGATTTTGCTATTCCATACGGTAAAATTCAGATGCAAAGTGCATTGAAAGTGCATTATTGTGCATGCGTGGAAGGGGCCAATGCGTTTCTTTTTCAATAAGAACATGACTTCTGTTGGTTTTCAGTGAATACAATCAGGCATCATTGGCCACCATCATTAATACCAGTGGAACTTGATGCTGATGACGACAGTAGTTTCCAAGTATCTTGAATAAGTTTGTGGTGAGTCCTCAAGAACATGAGAACCTGGAGTTCCAGGGAAGGAAACCATTCTTTCAGTTGCACTTTATACCCATGATCAGAAATGAAGAAAAAATGAGACATCAACCAACACTTGAGAAAAAGTATATCATAGTAGTTACTTCAATGAAATAGAACCTGGAAGACCCAGACTCACGCTACATTGAAATTTGCTGGGTGATGCAAATGCCATAACTATGTATGTTTCTGGTCTCATCAGGCCAAAGTCTCTATCATGGAGAACCAGTTCTTATACAGTGGTGCATAAAAGAAGGATTTTTTGTAGCCTATTTGGGAAAGGATTGTTTGGAAAATTACAAGACAACAGGGCAACTTTGAAGGTTTCATGAAGTCATTCAGCAACTGGGAAATAGCAGCCCATGTTGTCAGGCCAAGCCATCATCGGCCTGCCAGAGCGCACATCTCCAGAGTCGCAACAGCTGGGCATGCCATCTCCGCTGCCCCAAGGCCATGGGACTCCTTTCCTTTGTTTGCATGTAACTAGTTCAGTAGAGCTTACCGAGGACTTCTTATTTGTAGTACTGTCTTTCTCTGTCTTTCTCATGCTGATATTGGGGGAATGCAAAGGTGGGGGCTTTATGGGTTGAACCAAACTGTAACCTTAAGGTATATACTGGGGCCAGGGAGTTTGAATCTCAGATTCAGCTACCTGGCCTTTGGGGCTTGACACAGTTCTAATAAAGCTCTTGAAACCTTCTTGAGACTTGTTACTGACTGGAGTACCAGACCCTTACACATGTGCATATTGTTTATGCTTTGTTGCTGTGAGCCCTTTGTAGGGGGACTATTTGGTTTAGGAATCTTTGTGTAAATTATCACACAATAATAAGCCGGTGTACATATTGTTTATGCTGTTAAGTTCAACACAATATAAAAGCTTATTGTATTGTCGAAGGCTTTCATGGCCGGAATCTCTGGGGTGCTGTGTGGTTTCTGGGCTGTATGGCCGTGTTCTAGCAGCATTCTCTCCTGACATTTCGCCTGCATCTGTGGCTGGCATCTTCAGAGGATCTGATGGTAGGAATGGAAAGCAAGTGGAGTATATATACTGTGAGGTGAAAAGGTGAGGCCATCTGAATAGAGTAGCCTGGCATGTGAGTCACAGAGAAGTCTGTAGCATGGGAGTAACAATGAAGCTAGCAAGGTCAATAGTTGAATGGATCTGAATAGAAGTATCCTGGTCTTTGTTCCCTTTGCGTGCTATAGTCTATAGTTGTCCTGTGTGTGTGGAGCTGATCAGTCACTGTCTTGATTCTAGAGTTTTTTAACACTAGCAGCCAAATTCTGTTCATTTTCATGGTTTCTTCCTTCCTGTTGAAATTGTCCATGTGATTGTGAATTTCAATGGCTTCTCTGTGTAGTCTGACGTAGTGGTTGTCAGAGTGGTCCAGAATTTCTGTGTTTTCAAATAATATTCTGTGTCCAGGCTGGTTTATCAAGTGTTCTGCTATTGCTGACAAATAAAAGCTTATTTCTAATTGTTTAAGTGTTTACTGAATATTAGAGATACTGATACAACAATACCATTAGCCATACAGGTGCTTGTCTGAATTGCTAACCCACCAGGAGGTTGGCAACTCTTGTATGAGTGGTGTGCTGTGTTTTGTTTGTTACAGTACAACTGGAAATAGCTTAGTAACAGCCTCTGTTATACTGATGGAATCTTTCAGCCAAGCATTTGGAGAGCCTGTAGAAATGAAGAACTCTGACAAATTGCCTCAGAGAAGAAAGAATACCTGTCTAATTACCAGGGACATCTTGGGAAGGTGCCAGTCTTTAGAAATCTAATTAATTTAATTCCATGATACATTGTATGGGCATGAGATGTTTACTACTGTATGTTTTGCTGTATGGGTGGTCTTGAGGTGCTGGTGATGAGAGCAGACATTAAAAAATATAACTGGCAAGCAGGCGAGACAAAGAAATAGGTCTTCGCCCCAAGCTGAAAACTGATTAGCCTGTCTCTTCAGTCTGCTGGGGGAAGAGAGTACTCCCCCCCACAGTACAATTGGCAGGCACAGATAAGCTGAAGAGAGATGCTTTCACCTTACAGCTATTAAAAATCGAAAGACCCCCTGAGCTTTGCCAAGAAAATCTGTAAAAATAAAGGAAGGAGGATCAGGCTTAAAGGAAAGATTCATCTCCTCAGGGAGTGCTGTCAATATTGGGATATTGCTAAGACACCATACCTTGAAGCAAACAAGGATAACATCTGGAACACTTCCATGTTATGGAGTGGAATGGAAAAGCAAATGAGTGTTAAGGCAAGACAGTCTTGGCCCCAGAGCGATATCGCCTAGAAACTAGGAGGCAGCTTTTTAAAAAAACTCGATGCAATAAAGATATACAGGAAAGATGTTCTCTGGAACATCTTCAATGCATTTTTCCATCTTTAAATCTAAAAGTTTAAGTGGTTTGCAGACTGGATCTGTGGAATGATCATCTACAGTAGTGGCTATGATGCTCATATGTAAATAAGGGTTTTGTATAGAGGGACACATTTCAGGATATATGTAGCAGAATGATGAAAAGTCCGTCTTGCATACCAGCTAGCTGTAGGTATGAAATTCCATGCAGATGCCATAACTGTGGGCAGCAGTTGGAGGGTTGAACAAGGTTCTGAAAGGCCTAGGGAAATTTCCTGCGTGATCTTGTGCCAGTTATACATTCTAAGTTGGCCTAATCTACCACACGGGGTAGCTGTGAGGATAAAATGGAGGAGAAGGCATGTAAGATGCTTTGGGTCCTGTTTGGGGGGGGGAGAAGCACATGAATGAAATTTAAAAAGATTATCTAGCTAGCTAGGCAGCTAGATTAGCTAGATCAGGGGTAGGGAACCTGCGGCTCTCCAGATGTTCAGGAACTACAATTCCCATCAGCCTCTGTCAGCATGGCCAATTGGGGCTGATGGGATGTGAGACCAGGCTATCTGGGCCTGTTCTGAGCTAAAATAGACAGAATGAACTTCCTTCATGACAGTTTCGCAAAAAGCAGCAACCGATTAACCGGGTGCAGCCATTGCTGCCGGGGTGAGCCAAGGAGCAAAAATATCCTTGCAGGCATGGCTAAGCAGCATGCTGCAACAAGGGGTGCATTGATTGGCTCCGAGCCGGTAAAGGTGGGAGGAGCCCGAGTATATAAGGAACGCCTCACCCAGATCTTGCCCTTCCTGGCGGCGAGACTCAGAAAGGCGTGGCGTGCAGAACTGAGTCGAGCGTAAGGCCTGGAAGGAGCCTGGTCAGGGCCATCTTCTCCTTCTGCTTGTTCTACCTTTTCCTTAGTCTTATTTAACTCTCCTTTCCAGCTAATTCCTACTCGATTCTACACTCGCCTTCCTTATCTAAATCATCCACAATAGCCCCCCCCCTTCTTCTCTGGTTTCTGACCAGGATGAAAGAGTTGGGGCGCGATGCCTCCAAAGCCGGGTAAGAACAAGGAACCCCTTCGGGACGAACAAACACCTTCGGGCAGGGTGAGGGCCCTCCTTAACAGGGTGCGAGCCCAGACAGGGCCCGGTGCCGAAGGGGAGGGTCCCGTAGTTGGGCGCATTGGCGCGGCCACGGCTGCGACCCTCGGCTTATCTCCAATAGGCAGGGGCAGAGTGGCGGGTGCCACGGGGCAACCCTTCTTAACGGGGAAGCAGCCGTGGTGGCGGAGCAACTTCAGGCCCAGGGCACAGTCTCCGTGGTCCCTGCGCCTGTGGGAGACCCGGCGCCCGACTCTAGCCTAGTAAAGAGCTTGGCGGACACACTGCTTCACCTCTCCCAGGCCCTCGGAGGGTCGTCTGGGAGCCTTGGGACCCCTGGTGAACCAGGGGACCTGGCACTGTCCATGTTGGCGGCCGCCGGTGCGGCAGGAGCAGCCCCACCTGAGCAGCCGGTCCAAGAACTCCAGCTCTCCCCGCCCAGGAGCACTTCTATGTCAGTCGATGTGTCCGTGGGGCCTTCGGAACGGGAGGGTCGGAGGAGGAAGTGCACGTCGCGGCACTCCTGATCTTCCAGGCGGTCGCCCAGCTCGTCTTCTTCTGGTGAGTCGACCGAGGACGACGAAATGCAGGCCAGCGGGGAGTTTTGGTACCAAGGGGAGAAGGTGCCTGCTCTCCCCACTTGGTTAGCCAAGCGCAGGCGCCTCCACGGGATAGAGGCGCCATCCACTGGCCTGGCCCCCGATGACAATGGGAACCCTCCCGGGTCACACCTGCCCAGAAAGCTTCAGGAGCGGGCTTTGGATGGGTACTACACAGACGTATTCAATGCCTGAGGCGGGAGGGCGAGCAGGGGTTGTCCGGGGGCAAAGCGGACAAAAAGAAGAAGGACCCTATGGCGGCTGAGCACAATTTTGATAACTGGTTGCAGGGCTTTAGTGAATACCTAGCCTTAATAGCGGCCGCTTACCCACTACAGGCTTGGCACCTTGTTGCTCACATGACGCATGTGCTGCGGGCCCGATCCTTAGCCGGGGAAGTCGCGGCGATAGCCTACGACGAAGCAATCCGTAAGAACGCTTCCCATAAAAGCCGCTTCCGCTGGGACCTCATTCACGATCAAACGTGGATGGTGGTGGTACAGCCAGCCATGAGAGGGGCCCAAGACCTCCCTGTTGCCGAAAGGCCCTCTAGGGGTTTCCAGGGAGGAGGGATGGCAAAAGGGACGTGCTGGGATTTTAATAGGGGCTCTTGCCAGCGACCCAAGTGTAAGTACGAGCACGTCTGCTCGAATTGCACAGGGAATCACAGCCGAGTGGGCTGCCCCAAGCCAGCGGGCCGCCCTCCCTTTCGGCGGGCCCGGTTCCCTGGCGCTGGGCCCCCTCAGAAGGATGCCGGCAGCCAGGGCAGCGGGTCCGCCCCTCAGAAGCGTTGACACGCCAGCCACGTTGAAGACGCTGGCTCCCACCCCCGTTCGACTCTGGGTGTTGAGGCATTGGCTGCGGCAATACCCTGACAGAACTGCAGCACGCCTGTTAGAAGAAGGATTTTCCTCAGGTTTTAGAATACCTTACCAAGGGCGCAGGAAGGCCTACCACGCACAAAACCTGAAATCCGTCTTAGAGCACCCGGGCGTGATAGCTGACAAGGTGAACAAGGAGGTAGAGGCTGGCCGGATTGCAGGTCCCTACATCCAGCCCCCCTTGGCCAACCTGAGAGTCTCCCCCATTGGCGTAGTGCCTAAGAAGGCCCGGGGGAATTTCGCCTTATACAACACCTCTTCCACCCCCGGGGCGATTCAGTGAATGATTTTATAAACCCGGAGGTATGCTCTGTGCGGTATGCCACTCTGGACGAAGCCGTTAGCCTGATCAGGCTAGCCGGCCCAGGCGCATTGCTGGCAAAATGCGACATCCAGTCCGCTTTCCGGCTCCTGCCCATCTCCCCCCTAGATTTTGAGCTGCTGGGCATACATTTCCAAGGGCGGTGGTACGTGGACAAGGCAATGCCCATGGGATTCTCTACAGCCTGTGCTGCCTTTGAGGCTTTCAGCACATTTCTGGAATGGGCCTTCAGACAGAGGGTGCCCTCCAGGCTAGTCACGCACTACTTGGATGATTTCCTATTTGTGGGCAAGCGGGGCATGGGGGAGTGCGAGATCGCCCTGGGTGCCTTCCAAGCATTGGCGGCCGAGTTGGGCGTTCCCCTTTTTCCCAATAAGACGGAGGGTCTCACCACCGCCCTCAGCTACCTGGGCATACAGCTGGACACGGTCCAGGGCACGTCATCACTCCCGCGAGACAAACTGCTTGCCTTAGCTGAACTAATCCAATCACTCATGCCTTTAAAGAAGTGCAGAGTGTGGCTGGTGCAGTCCTTACTGGGTCACCTTAATTTCGCCTGCAGGGTGGTGGCTCCAGGCAGGGCCTTTTGCTCTCGTCTGGCAAGGTCACTGTCCGGATGCACGTCCCCCCAGCAGCATGTCAGAGTCACAGGAGGATTGAAGGAAGACCTGAAGGTTTGGCAAACCTTTCTTTCGGGTTTTAATGGCATCTCCTTGTGGCAGTCATCGCTGGAACCCGGCCTTGAACTGTAGGTGCATTCTGACGCCTCAGGGGCTCATGGTTTTGGTATATACTTTCAAGGGCACTGGGCTTGGGGACTTTGGCCCGCGGCATGGCATGCAATGGGAATTACCAGGGACCTCACTTTCCTTGAACTGTTCCCCATATTGGTGGCGGTGCACATTTGGCACGAGTACTGGCAGAATAAGAGGGTGCTCTTCTGGTGCAATAACCAAGCAGTGGTGCACGTGGTTAACCGGCAATCCTGTAAATCGGCACAGGTAATGCGGCTGGTGCACAATCTTGTTCTAACCTGCTTAACTTACAATGTCTTTTTTAAAGCTGCTTTTGTTCCAGGTTTGCAGAACAAAATCGCTGATGCTTTATCTCGCCAGCAGGCGGATCGCTTCAGGTGCCTGGCCCCCGGGGCAGAGCTGTTCCCGGCGACAGTGCCGGCGGCCTTATGGAACCTTGGCAGCGGACCGTGATCACAGGTGTTTTGAATTCGTTGGCCCCAGCCACGTGTAGATAATAAGACAGAGCCGTGCGTGACTTCCAGAGTTATGCGGCAGCAATGGGGTGCACGGTTAGCAGCGGGGTGGACACGGGACTGCTACTTGAATACCTGGTCCACCTCCACGGTCAGGGGATGCACCCACGGTCCATGGGGTCCAGCTAGTGGGGATAGCTTTGTACTGCAGGGTCTTGGGCTTCCCGGATGTCACTAAGTCGTTTGTAGTCCGCTGGCTCGTGGCGGGCTGGTGGCGGTCGGGACCCAGTCAGAGGGATTTGAGACGCCCCATCACGAGGGAGGTGCTCCAGGCAGTCACGGGGGCGCTGCGTCAGGTGTGCACTTCACGCTATGAGCGTTTGCTCTTCGCAGCCGCCTTCCACCTGGCACATCACAGGGCTTTCAGGCCGGGGGAGCTGGTAGCTCCCACCAGGGAGAGGCTATCGAGCATGGTCCTACAGATCCAGCACCTTGTCCTGTCAGGGGACAGGGTCTACGCATGGCTTACCCATTCCAAGACCGATCAGGAAGGCCATGGTGCCTGGGTCACGATGCCGGTCTTACCGGGCGATGTGACCTGCCCCTTGCCTCGTTAACCGCCTGGCTCCGCCACAGGCCTCGGCAAGGCGGGATGCTCCTGGTGCACGAGGATGGTTCCCCCCTCACCAGGTTCCAGATGCTGGCAGTGCTTAGGGCTTGCCTGGCCCGGGCTGGTTTACCGGCCGCTGAGTTCGGCCTGCACTCTTTCCGGATAGGGGCCGCCACGACTGCGGCGCAGGAAGGCAGGGCCCACAGCAAGATACGTACCTTAGGCAGGTGGCGCTCGGACGCCTTCAGGGTCTACATTCGCCCTCACTTATCATGTTGATTCTCTTTGCCGGGTACCTCCAGGGCCCGCCCGCAGACTGTTATCCGACAGGTGTGGAGTGGGGTGGGGCTGGCTTGCATCGTGAACCAGGCTGGAGACTACGCCTGCTCCTCTGAATGGGGCTGGCACCTGGGACTGGAAGCGCACGTGAGCATTACCTGGATGGGCCAGGGCAACATGAGGTGGGACGAGCTGGAGTACAAGTTAATTAGTTACATCTTTCACCTGACTGCCCCAGACGTTTTGGTTCTCCACCTCGGGGAGGAGGACCTCCCGGCAAGGTCGGGCCTTGACTTGAGGTGGGCGGTGGCCACCACATTGAAGAGCCTGGCAAAGCATCGGCTGGGCATGGTCCTGGTCTGGTTGGAACTCTTGCAAAGGGTTCGGTGGGAGGGGGCAAAGGACCTCTTGGGCGTGGACAGAGCTTGCAGAAAGGTAAACAAGGCGGCCGCCAAGGTGGTGCTATCCCTTGGGGGAGCAGTGGTGGACCACTCGGAAATATCACGCAATATTCCGGACTTGTTCAAGCCGGACGGTGTCCACCTGTCAAGTTGGGGACTGGACCTTTGGCTGCAATCCGTCCGGTATACCCTCCTCCAGGTGGTGAGGAGATAGACAGGCTCAGGCTTGAGAAGCTTGGGTGGGAGCTGCAAGAGGGGCAGCTCGTGGCGGGTTTGGCAACGGGAATCGCACATCTGGGAAGAAAACGAGCCATCCGGCATGTTCTCCCAGGCTTGTGCCCTGCTGAAGGGCCGGGGGGTGGGGCAGGCAGGCTGGCAGGCCGGTAGGCTGGTCCGCTGCCTGACACCCCAGGGAGTGGGGAGGGTCAGGCCGGTAGGCGGCCATGGGCTTAGCCGGTGCCCGACACCCCAGCAAGCATGGAGAGGATGGCTGGCCGGTAGGCGGCCACGGGGCTTAGCCGGTGCCCACCTCCTCAGCAGGTGCAGGAAGGGTGGGAGCCAGAGGGTTACCTCTGGGGCTCCCCTTCCCGCTAGTTACCCAATGGAGATTGGGATGTTGATGTGTGACCCGTTTGCCGCCCAGCTTCTTGTATATAGTTTGATGTTAATCCTGTTATAAATATATATATTAATAAATTGGGCTGCGGCCCAATCCTTTTCCAGCCTGTCGTTGTTTGTGTCGTTGTTTTAGCGGAGAAAGGTCTCACCATCTGCAGCAATAGCTTCAGCAAGATTGTTACAGTCCACTGCAGAACTGTGAAGAAGAGTAGATTTTTATATCCAGCTTTTCTTAACCTCCTCAAAGCAGCTTGCAAACTTCTTCCCTTCCTCTCCCCACATCAGACATCTTGTGAGGTAAGTGGGGCTGAGACAATCCCGAGAGAAGGCCTGTTCTCAGGTTGCCACACATCTAGTGTCAGATGGCAGGGGCAACTGAAGCAGAGCCTTTGAAGATGATGGGAGTGTGGAGGAAGGTTCATATGGATGAGGTGGGCCTTATGAAAGGTCAATATGAAGACTGCATGAAAGGTCACTATATGTTAGTGTGGTCAGTTGAAGTACAACAGTCAATAAAACTATAAACTTCCACATTAGAATATAGTCCTGAACGCATATGAGAATTATCATTCATTTTTACGCACTGCCGTTGTCAAAGCCATTATTTTGTGTGTTATTGAACATAAGTTGGGTGCCAATGTTGTATAATGTTACATAATTAAACCAAATGCCAAAATGTATTTTTACTTTCAAACAGATGGCAGGAAGCAGGGCTAGGTAGGTCTAGTTGGAGCATTCTAGTTGGAGCATTCTACCACAAAGAAGGTCTGTCATGTTGAGTTCTGTGGCAGAGGAATACACAACCCTACTAACATGTTTTTTCTGAGACAAACTATACCAGGACCTTGAATTGAGTCTGGAAGCAATTTGGAAGCCACTGTATAAGGTGTAAGAGTGGAATGATATGATATCATCCTTACTAGTCAACACTCTGGCTGCAGAATTCTGTACCAACTGTAGCTTCCAGACAGTCTTCAGTGGCAGATTATTGCAACAGTCTAGTTTAGATGCTATTTAGGCATGCAACACAGTGGCCATATCTTTTCTGCTCAGAAAGGCTATCTCTGGCCAGCTGCTGCCACCTGTTTATCCAACAGGACAAATAATGCTAGGAAAAGCTGAAGCTCGTTTCCCCACTTACCGTCTGCTGCGCGTTACTCTCCCCAAGTAGCGTGGGGTCCTGCGGCACTCCCCACTACAGGGGCGGCGACAACGCAGCCGCCCCGACGCTGCTGCTCTCGCACCCCCTCAGCGCACGTCATTCCTGGCACTCCTCAAAACGGCGCCTTTTGATGACCTTGCACAGAGCACGGGGTCGTGGGGAAGCCTGGGAGCGCGCCAGGAATGATGCGCGCTGAGAGTAGTGCGCAGCGAAGGGTGGTCGAGGTAAGTGGGGAAACGACCGAAGTTGAAGCTGAAAGCAGTACAAAAAGAGGCATACCCAACATGAGATGAACTGGCTCAAAAAAAGAGAGAGAGAGCCACGGATGCTGGAATAGGTAGACCATGGGTCTCTCCTAGCAAGGCAATTCTTATAATACCTACGGGTAGCTAAAATGCTTGCAACTCTTACAGCCCAATCCAGAGGCTGCTGCAGTCAGGGATGGCTCTGTTGCCACACTGACTCCAGAGTGCGTTCAGGCAGCTGACCACCTGAAAGCCCTTTATAGAACTGAATAGAGTTATACCACCATGGCCATGGCATTCCCAGCTCTAAAGGCTGGATAGAAGCTCGCTACAGTCCACTCCACCCCTGAGAATGCCTCTGGCCCACTCCTGCTATGCCGGCAGGGCCAGATACGGTGCAGGAGTGCTGACATGGTGCACAGTGCTGTGTTTGGGCATCCTGGAGTGCCACATGGTCTGCCCACCTGCCAGTGTTTTTGCTCCTTCACTGGTGTAAATGGCTCAAAGAGGGCAAATCTGTCAGCGCAAATCCATACCACATCCAGGAGGTGATTTGCCCACAACCCCACCTCCCATCAATTGGGCCACTAATGCAACATCCAAGCACAGCAAGCATTGAAACAGTCCAGAAGCAAGCTGAACCTTGTAGTTTACAAACTGAGCAACTCATGTTATAGCCGTGGTAGCATCAGTAATGCATTAGCCTCCTTGAATTCATATTAGTGCTGTAAATCAAGTGCATTTCTGTACTCCAAGCCTTTTGAATTGCCTTCCCACATGGAGCTCACAAGTATGCAAGCTTTAGAGCTGCATGATTTATAAGTAATGATCTAACACTTGATGAAGGGGGCTGGGGATATTTGAAAAGATGGTAAAGGATAAAAGCCAGTCTTGGATCTTTCTTTCTTTCTTTCTTTCTTTCTTTCTTTCTTTCTTTCTTTCTTTCTTTCTTTCTTTCTTTCTTTCTTTCTTTCTTTCTTTCTTTCTTTCTTTCTTTCTTTCTTTCTTTCTTTCTTTCTTTCTTAAACATTTTATAAAATATAGAAATGCTCAGTGGAACAAGGATAAAAACATAGAATTTTAATGATTTAGCAACTTATTCAGCCTTTTATGGCCTTGGGCTCAGATGGTTAGTGTTGTATTGATTTGAGAGAATGAAAATTACTGGAGGTCAGGCTGCTTTATATTATATTTATATTAATTCTGGAGGTGAGGCGCTGCTTTTGATCAGATCATCGATGAACTTTTGAGTTTCATAAAGGTAGAGCTAGCATTAGACTGAAAGGTCCCCTGGAGAGCTGAAAGGTTGAGGTCTTAACTTGAGCTGAGGTTACACATGAAATGAGACCCCACATCTGAGATGCAAGGACCATCCTTAGCCATGGCCTATGGATCATCCATTTAGCATTCTGGGAAAATATCCTTCAGAAAATATCCTGAAGGGCCCCATAATCATTGTCAGTTCCCCAGCTGGACAGACCATACCTGAGTGGTCTGATTAGTTGATGCTACTAGCTGTCCTTTCCTCCATCCTTTTCCCCAGGGGGAGAGTTACTTTTTTATTTTATAAAATGTGTATCCCATTTTTCTGCCCTAACAAGGGCCACCAAAACACAAATACAACAACAAACTTTATTGTCACGAGTCTTTAAAATTACACTGTACTGCACATGAATCCTCATGGCAGAAGAGAAGAACTTGGCCACCTGCACCATCATTTAAGGGTACTGGTCACCAAGTTCATGTACTATTGCCCTATTGAGATTCAGAGTGCCTTGCTTAAGTAGTGGCTTTATCAGTGTTCCATGTAAGGCTGCTTAAAACTTGCAGCAGAGCAACACATGTTCTGTAGTTTCAGGTTGTCTTGATGAACAAAGGCAAAGTCTTTTCCTGTGAGGAATGTGGAGGAACTTGCCACATATGATGGCTGTGGGGAGAACATTAAGGTGAGCCAACGTAAAGACTTGGCGGAGCTGTGGAGAGTTACGATTAGTAAAATAGGAAGGAAGTGATCTATAAGACAGCATTAGCCCAGAACTGAATGGTGAGCAAACCTTGTGCTTACAAGAGTATAGGGTTTGCCTTTCTGTATCCAGTAACCTTTGTTTCACTGTTCTGAAAACATAGAGTTCATCCAAGATATAGAGAGTTCATCCAAGATATAGATATGGAGACTCCAATTGTCTTGATTTTATGAATACTGCTTTGGTCCACTTGGATTGGAAGGAGTCAGAAAGCATGAGCCAAACTGGGCTCCTGGGTTTGAATCTAAAATGGAGGCGCAGCCAGAATTTTAAAATAGGTAGTCACACTATTATCTCCAGGAGATTTACATTTACAAAAGGATGTATGACATGGCACAGTTGGGAATTCCCAGCAAGTGGAGAAGAAAGCTAAACTGAATCTGTTCCAGTCTACAGATGGACTTACTTATCCAAATGGGGACCCCATATATAGTGCTTGAGGAAGCAGCTTGGCTTTGATTGCTGCCAGGACAAAATGGCTGCCTTTGGTGTAAAACAAAAATACCACTGCTGTTCTGTATTTTGACAAATTAATAGCTTGCTTCTGCTGGGATGACCAGTTGAGAAGATTGTACTGAAAGTGAACCCCGAGATATCAGAATTGCTTCACTTGTTCTATGCTGTTCCCATTGATTTTCCTTTAGAAGGTTTCCAGGATTTGGAGAACACCAACCCCTGGGATTTGTTGAAGTTGATGTTAAGGAGGTTTGCTTTGCAGTAATTCGAAAATGCCTGTAGAAGCACAGCTTGCTTGCAGAACTTTCCTGGGTCTGTGCTTTCCTGGTTCTCATAACTCCGCCTATCAATTCACACAGCTCTCATCATATTTGGTAGTTTCAGGATTGCTGGCTTTGTTAAAGCCCTTTACATTGCTGTTACATTGATATTGTTGTTATTGCAGTTATATCAATATTATATCCCCTTTCCAAAAATAATCCCTCACCCAAATGAAAGAGGCAAAGCAATTTCCTAGACCACATGCTTCTGAAGAAGGGGACCATGTCCTAGAACTTATATTCTCAATCCCCACTCTACACACAGACACACACACACATACACACTTCCTGCTGCTGCTGCTGCTGCTGCTGCAGGTGAAGAGAGAGGTTTGTTGTTTCAATATTCCTGTATTAGATCTATCATTATTATCATCAATGCTTGAAATTGAAACAAAGTTTTATAAAGCCCTCTTGATCCTTGGGGAAGGAGGAAGTAGGGGGTGGAGCAAAAAAGGCCAAAGCAAAGAATAATACAGGACGTTTTGTTCCATCTTCCCTACGAAACAGCGAAAAAGGTCACTCTTTGCCCACTTTCACAAACAACTGAGGTTATGGGATCTGGTGTGCAGTGAGTGTGTGTGTGGGGGCGGGGGAGGGGAAGGCATTCATAACAGAAGCTCTGCCCTGAAGAGAATCTCCTTTCAGTGTGGGGGCAGAGCACCAGTGTATTATTAGCCAAAGAGTTGTTTTTTAAACTATTTTCCTCAACCTTTAAGAAGTCTCAAAGCAGTTTACAAACTCCTTCCCTCCCCCTCCCCACAACACAAACCTGGTGAGGAGTTGAGGCTGAGAGAATTCTGAGAGGACTATGACTAGCCCAAGGTCACCCAGCAGGCTACACTCGTAGCAGTGGGGAAACAAACCCAGTTCGCCTGATAAGAGTTGATTGCTCTTAACCACCATTGCTCTGGGAATCCCAAACAAAGCACAAAAGGCATCCTCCACTAGTGGAAGATTGCAAGAGAAGAGAAGAGAAGAATATTCCTGAGAGAGTTTCAGGGCTTTGGTGCCATTTTGAAAAAAGTCATCTCCTACTAGGTTGCCACCTACTTAATCTCAAAAGATGGGGGCATCTGAAGCAGGGCCTCTAAAGATGACCTTGGGTAGATGGGGCTTGGCTGTGTTACCCAACTAGACAGAATATGAGATGGAGGCCAAGAAGAGTCTTAGGCTCATTCCGCACGTGCAGAATAATGCACTTTCAAGCTGCTTTCAGTGCTCTTTGAAGCTGTGCAGAATAGCAAAATCCACTTGCAAATAGTTGTGAAAGTGGTTTGAAAATGCATTATTTTGTGTGTGCGGAAGGGGCCTTAGTTTTGGAGAACCATCAGCTTTTTGCTATGCCTTCCCAAATGAAGTTTGCCTCAGGTCTTCTGTTATTATTAGGAAACAGGTAAATGACTTCTCAAAATCCACCACTTTTGAGAATTGCTCTGGTTCTTTAATATGGATTGTGCTTGATATTTTCATGAATTCTCTTTTAGTTGTATTATGGATTGCATTTTGCTATACTATTCAAAGGCACCTCTCCATGGGCAGAAGGCACATTGGCTTACTTAAAAATAAATCAATTTTCACAGATTTATCACTGGGTATGCAGCACACTCTTCACTGCCCCCCATTCTGTAACCCACTTGAGGGTTTTATGATACATACAAGCACATTATTTAATTGCACAGGAGAGTGAATAAAAAAGATTCATACCTCCAGTGGCGCTCTGCTTACATTTTTTTTTTGAGCCAACCCATTCTGTTGAATTGTATTTGTTGCTCTTTTTCTTGTACTCTTCCTTGGAGTAAGACCCTTTGGAAAGTTGGCTAATAAGGAATATCTTCTTTAAAAAGAGCTGTAGAAGTTGAATAAAATAGACTCTCGCCAAGGTGCAAAACACAGGAAATAGCTTCTGAAATATCAGATTGTTCAAATATCCTGCTTTCTGAGGATCTCTGTGTTATAAATCGTGTTGGATTTGGCCACTCATTTTGGTTATTATGGACCTGCCATAGCACTATGAAATCTTTATTTGCTTTGAAATCTTTTACTCAGAGATTAATAGAAAATGGAAAGTCTATGATTGTTATGCAGAGGAAGCCAATGGCAAACCTCCTGTCTTCATTGCTTGCCAGAAAAACCCTATGGCCATGCTGGCAGGGGCTGATGGGAATTGTAGTCCATAACATCTGGAGTGCCAAAGGTTTGCCACCACTGCCCTATGGTGTCACCAAAAGTCAGCTGTGACCTGATGGCAAAAGTATCCCCATTGGCGTCTTAAAGTGGGACTGTGCTTTCAACAACTAGTTTTACAAAGAATTTAGAACTGTACAGATCCTATTCCACATCTGCTATTTTTCTTTTTTCTGAAAATAGGTTCTAATCTAAGACATGATGGGGAGTTTATTACATTACCTGTCAAACATCAGGGCAGGTGGCAACTGGGGGGAGTCAAAAATGAAAAAAAGGAAGCTGTGAAAAAAGGAAAGGCTTATAAAAGAAAATTAAGCTCCTGAATCTTTGAACTATCAAAACAGGGGAGGGAAGGAAGCTTGTAAAATTAGAGGTTTAGGTAGGTAGCTAATGTTTAGGGCAAAATATGCTGCACATGAATAGAGAATATTAAAAGCTGAGAGATAAACGAAGAAGGCTGTACCTGCATTTTTAAGTATTCATCAGCAATCTTAGTTGTCTGTTTTATTATTTCTGAAATGTGCATTTGTAAATAAACCAGCATTGCAGCATTGTTCATTGTCGGTGCTAGCGCTACATTTTATTTGGTTAGATATAATATGAAGTAGGCTATTCTGTTTTTCATGGTGTGACAATAGTCTGGCAATATAAGGCAGCTTCATATGATCATTTCCTGAGTGCTCTGTGTCCCCAGTGGTTTCTAAATCCTGAGATATATGCAGTCAAAGTCTTCTAATCATTACAAGCAATTCATAATCAGCACCACAGTTTTGCACCCCAAGCGTATGTAATGTATAATTACATCAGAAACGGGAAGAATCAACAAAAGTATGTGACAGCATCCATTTGTTTGCCAGTCATAAAGAGCAGCCCTGACTCACCGGGGCCCACTATTGCTGCCAGGGAAGGGGACTGCCAACAGGCCTCGCCCTGCCTGCCCTTAGTAGGGCGGAAGGCAGGTGGCGGCCATGCCCATTATGGGCATCCATGTTATGATGCTAGTGCGATATTATGACATCAGAAAGAGGGGCGGGTGGGAGCCTTATAAGGCTTTTACCAGCCCTTGGTCCCTCTTCCCTTCAAGGGAGCCTCATCAAGTTTCCCACCCATCTCCCCCCTTTGTACAATGTTAATGTATGTGTCTGATGTCATAGTCAAGCCAGCGGTTGGTGCATGGGAACTGTTCTGTTGGTGAGGGAGCTGCGGTGCTAACCCTCCTTGGTGGTACCTCCTTAAGAGGTTTGGGATGGAGCAAGCCATGGGTCAGGATGCCCAGGGATGCTTACTTGTGCCCCTTAGCTGGTTGTGCCCCTTAGCTATAAAGTGGTTCCTCAGAAAGTGGCCTGCTGCCCAGCTGAGTTCCACGCTCGCTGCGCTGCGCAAAATGGATCTCCAGAAAGTGGCCTTCTGCCCAGCTAAGTTCCACTGGTTCTGCGCAAGGTTATCTATTTCCTCCAACAGGCGGGTTGGAGGAAGGTTTCACTGGAGGACAGCATTCGGGCTGTCCAGTGTTCAGATCAGATCCCATGCTGCGCCTCACACTTCTTTTAATCTTTTATCAATAAAACGATTTGGCTATGGCCAAAAAATTTAACCCTCAGTCAAGAGTGTTGTGTCATTATTGTGGGTTTGGGACTCTGAGCAGTAACAGTCCCACCCTCGGGTGGCAACCAGTAAGCCAGTTTTTCCGAAGACAGTTCATCCATTTGTTGAGCCTTTTGTTGCTGTTTGGCAGTTGCTTCCCTGCATTCTATCCTAACGGTGCAGTGCAACACTATCAGATTTTTCTCGCACGGGTTGTCAAACATTTGCAGGAACCCTATTCATCATCACCCATTACCTAGATGACTGACGAAGGCCATCGGTCGCCTTGATTTAATATAGCCCAACCACTCTTAACCTTGATCTTGACAAATGCTATTCATTCTGTTTTATACTTTTTCCACAGTGTGAGTATATTAAGTGTTTCATTCTACATCTTTTCAATAGTCTACTGCAGATTCCTCTAAACCTCATTTTTTGTGGACAAGCACACACTGCATACATCGATGGGAGGGGCCACAGCTCTGTGTATTTTTCAGAAGAAGAAGAGGCAGTGTTTGAATTTGTACCTCACCTTTCTCTCCTGTAAGGAGATCCAAGCTGGCTTACAGACTCCTTTCCTTCCCTCTCCCCACAATAGCCACCTTGTGATGTAGGTGGGACTGAGAAAATTCTGAGAGAACTGTGAGTAACCCAGGGTCTTCCAGCAGTCTTCTAGTGTAGGAGCGGGGAAACTGCCCCTGTCGCTGGCCTGCCCCTGCTATGCTGGTGACAGCAGCAGGGGCATTGGGATGAATGTGCTGTGTCAGACACTGCATCCCAGTGTTGGGGGAGGTGGCAGCAGCCGCATATCAGTTGAATTGCCCCTCTGCCGGGCAAATGCCTTGGGGAGAAGAAGAAGAAGAAGAAGAAGAAGAAGAAGAAGAAGAAGAAGAAGAGAGTTTGGATTTATATCCCCCCTTTCTCTCATGCTGGAGACTCAAAGGGGCTTACAATCTCCTTGCCCTTCCCGCCTCACAACAAACACCCTGTGAGGTAGGTGGGGCTGAGAGAGCTCTGAGAAACTGTGACTAGCCCAAGGTCACTCAGCTGGCATGTGTGGGAGTGTACAGGCAAATCTGAATTCCCCAGATAAGCCTCCACAGCTCAGGCGGCAGAGCTGGGAATCAAACCTGGTTCCTCCAGATTAGATACACGAGCTCTTAACCTCCTACGCCACTGCTACGCAAATCCACCAGTGCTGTACTGAGCTGCTCCAGCAGAAGGATCCCCCCTTTGTATTGTGGGGCTGTAATTCAATTTAGGACACATTGCCGGCATTCTTTTGTGTCATGTTACATATCAAGAGACTTCTAATGGCTGGTTGTTGTTGGTGGCAAAATGTAGTTCCATCTTTCAACCATGGAAGACAGCAATGTTGAGGCATTCTCACAGAACAGCATCACTGTGCATACAACCAACGTACATTTCAGTTCCCATTCTCCAGGTTTCCCAGAATGTGATATATTTTTCAGTATGATCAGTGGCCTTTCTTGGAAGCCTTTTTTTGGTGGAGGAACAACGTTCATTGTTGGTTGGCTTCTCCTCCGGTGAAACTTTGCAGGAAACAAAAATAAGCCCCATGTGTTTATTTAAATCATATGGATTTTATTTTGCATCGCTCTGCTTCTGTGTTAGGCCAGCAATCTGCACGGGTTGTCAAGTCAGAGAGTGGAGCTGAAAACTCACGCCAATATTCATAACGGCTCGCTATAAAACTTTGCACAGCTGGCAGAGAAAGATTTAACCAAGTCTTCTGCTGACTCGGTCTGGCACTGACAGCTGCACACAAGAGGCTGATGGAAGCTGGCAGCACAAAATGTTCGGAGTGCCAATTTAAAAGGGGGGGGGGGAGGAATCCTGACATGTTTCCTAAATTAAGAACTGAGATTTAGAGCATTACAAATGGTTTGCATGTTGCTAAATCCATGTGAAAAGCTATCGGCTTGATAATGCCAAACCTACACGCTTGTCCCAATCTGGTTTTGTTTTCGTAAAGTGGATCAGGCATGAATAATTCCAGCGCCTTTTATCTGATGGATAGTCTAATGAGTACATGAGTGATATAGCAATTTGAAATTCATGAGCTGCTTTCCATGCTTGTGCGCTAGCAAATATGAGAGATGGGCAAAACTCCCGCGGGGCTCCGATCGGAAAGGGCATGGCTTTTTTGCAAGTGACAGTGAAGAACTTCAAGAAGAAAGATCCCCCCCTATGATTTCTCAGATTGCTTACAGATGGTTGAGCCCTCCCCACAACCACCACTTTAACCCCATCCTCCCCGATCCCAGTTTCGGTTATTAGGGCTGCTTTCTGGCCAGGCAGACACGTTAGATTTATGCATGCAAACCCTCTGTGTGCAATCTGTACGAATGCAGGTTGTGCCAAGAGAACCAACCATATAGGTTTTTGACAGAAATCCCAGTCAGCATGAGAATGCTCAGATCAAATCCAGCAAGCACTTTTGCTCTGCTCATTGGTTATGCATTGGCTATTTCCTCCTCCTTATCATCAGTATGCATTAGAGACACAATCATCTTAGTACACATTGGTTGTGGAAACTCTCACATGACAACTGCTAAAAAGTGAACATTCGAATAAGTTTTTTTTAAAAAAAGATGTCATATTCCTGATCTTCCTTATAGGATTTTTTTTAAAAAAAATTGACTTGCAGCATTCATTCATTCATTCATTCATTCATTCATTCATTCATTCATTCATTCATTCATTCATTCATTCATTCATTCATTCATTCTTTCTTTCTTTCTTTCTTTCTTTCTTTCTTTCTTTCTTTCTTTCTTTCTTTCTTTCTTTTAGAAAATTCTTATGCTGCCACTTCAGAGTTCTGCCCAAAGGGCTTAACATAAAAGTAATAAATTACCTATAGGGGAAAAGAAATCCATCAAAACAAGCTATGGCACATTAAAACAGCATAAAACTATCCATGAAACAGATCTCAGACTAAAAACAGAGCATAAAAATGTGGGTAAAAGGATACATTTTGGACTGGTGCCTAAAAGAAAGTCAAGTGGACACCAATGGAGCCTCCAGGGGTAGGGTGTTATAAAGGTGCCATCACAGAAAATGCCCTGTCAACATCTGCTCCACCTCTGAAGGGGCACAGTAAGCAGGGTTTGAAAGGCAGCTCTTAACTGGTGGGGTGGACAATACAGGAGGGGATGGTCCTTCTAGTACCCTGCCCCCAAGCAATTTAGGACTTTAAAGGACAGAACCAGCACTTTAAATAGTGCCTGAGAACAGATGGGCAGCCAATGAACATCTTTCAGCACAGGGGTGATATGATCCTTATAACCAATCCCTGAGAATAATATGAATATTGCCATGATCTAGTGAAAATCTATTGGGATGTTCGCTTTTCCCCTTGCTCTTGCCATAGATCTCTGGGGAGGGCTGGCAGAATGTGGCATGGGAAACCTCTGGGTGCAAAAATGCTTTCTCACCCTCTAGCCAGGCAACATCTGTCTTATCTATGGGTTCACCTTGAAGATTGCTAGTGACTCCACCTTGCTAGGATTCCAAGATAGGGGGTTAGAGAGAAAAAGTTTTTAACTCTGAACTGCTGTTTCCAGCAGGGGCGTACCTAGGCAAACTAGCGCCCGGGGACAAAACCTGAGTTTGGCGCCCCCCCCCCCCCCCGGCCCGGTGTATGGGCGGCCACCCGCCCCCACCATGACCAAACAATGATTTTTGTACCAGCTCACAAATCACCTCCCACTCCCATCAGAACATACATGGCTCTCTACCCACCAACTCTTTTCCTAATTTCCTAATCACAACAACCCTATGAGGTAGGTTGTTAGCCTGAGAAACAACTCCAAGCCAGTGCAAGTGGGTATTAAGCATGTAAATCTCTCACAAATCACCCCAGCAAAACATTTACCAAACAAATGTCAGCATCATCTCTCACAAAACACCTCCAGTGGAATCCACTTTCATTGGTGTTTTAAACTAGAACTCAGATTCTTCTTTTAAATCTACCTTAAAGGGAGAACCCCGGTTAAAACAAAATGGAAAGTGATGCTGTTTGGGGGTGGATTCTCTCCGACCCTGAAACAGCATCACTTTTGAGGGTTGGAGATTCAGATGAAACAAATAGCAGATTTGGCTGGAATCTGGGCAAATTTGGGCACATTCAGACAAAAATTGTCCGATTATGTCCTGCCCAAAAATTAACAAATCTTGAATGCAAAGTATTTGGATTTTTGGGGGTATTTTTGGTGTTTTCAGCCTACAGGGAGCGCATTTTTAAAGCTAGCGGCACCATGATTTCAGGGCATCATCCAGAGACTGCCCTGATGATACCACCCGAGTTTGGCGATGTTTGGTTCAGGGGCAGCAAAGTTATGGACGCCCAAATGGAATGCCCCCATCCCCACTGTTTTCAATGGGAGCTAACCTGAGATGGGGGCTACCCATTTGAGGGACCATAACTTTGGTTCCTTTGAACATAATTGCACCAAACTTGGGTGGCATCATAAGAATAGTTAACACATGATACCCTGAAATTTTGGTGTCACTAGCTTTAAAAATACATCCCTTCCAGGCACCCCAAGGAATTTGCCCAAGATTCTTTGTTTTGCAGTGACTTTGCTCCATTGTGGAATTTCTGAGGCAGGCTGCACATTTTTGAAGATAGAAGCGCCAGACTTTCAAGGTGGCTCCAAGAGGCCTTGAGTAATAGCATCCAATCTTGGTGAGCTTTGCTTCTGGGTGAAGGGGGGGAGTTGAGAGAGTTCTGAGAGAACTCAGCCCACAGGCTTTCATGTGCAGGAGCGGGGAAACAAAATAAACCTTTTGGGGGCCCATAAAATTGAACCCCCAGAAGCAAAGGTCTCCAAACCTGGATGCTATTACCAGGAGGCCCTCCTAGAGCCACCCTGAAAGTCTGGTGCCTCTATCTTCAAAAATGTGCAGCCTGCCTACACAGTCAGAAATTCCCCATTGGCTACAATGGAGTAAAGTCACTGCAAAACAAAGAATCTTGGGCAAATTTCTTGGGGTGCCTGGAAGGGGTGTATTTTTAAAGCTAGTGACGCCAAATTTTCAGGGTATCATCTGTTAACTATTCTTATGATGCCACCCAAGTTTGGTGAAGTTATGTTCAGGGGAACCAAAGTTATCGTCCCTCAAATGGGTAGCCCCCATCTCAGGTTAGCTTCCATTGAAAACAATGGGGATGGGGGCACCCCATTTGGGGGTCCATAACTTTGCTTCCCCTGAACCAAACATCACCAAACTTGGGTGGTATCATCAGGACAGTCTCTGGATGATACCCTGAAATTTTGGTGCTGATAGCCTTAAAAATGTGCCCCCTGCAGGCCGGAACGTGAAAAAACACTTTAAAATTTTAAAAACACACAAACGACCCTGAAATGTTGGTGCCCCCCCACGTGACCAAATGGGGGGCGCCCGGGGACAAAGGGTACCCCCTGTCCCTAGGCAGGAACGCCACTGGTTTCCAGCAATGTATTGCTGCTTGCTGTATGCTCTTGATCCTGTTTCTGATTGATTTCTGCACCCAATATGTTATTGCCAGGGGAAGGGGGAGCACAGAACCTGAAAAATGTCTTATTTTCGATCATTTGAAGTGTCCAGACTATTTCCAAAGGCAGTCCCATGCAGAGTGCGTTATAGTAATCTGTGATCAGAGCATGGATCACTGTGGTCAGATGACATTTTTTGAGAAATGGCCATCGTTGGCATATCAGCTGAAGCTGGTATTTAATTTCCTGATTCATTTTAATCAAGTTTCCCCACAGGGTTTGATGCCTGCAAATTTTTATATATTTATTTTCCAAAAAGCTAACCACCTAACCAAGCAGAATTTTCCCAACCCTCTCAGCTCACATTAAAACAGTCTTCCATCAAATTGTCTCTCAGCTTCGAGTGGAGGAAAGCAAAGCTGAAAACTGGAATGTAATAAACAGGTGAAGATGAATTGTGTACATAAATTTAATAGGCGCGTTTTAGAAAATGGCATCCAAATTATGACATGCATTATTTATTTATTTGTCACCTTCTCTTTTCATGTCACCCTTGCTTTGAAGAGCACACGCTGATTGGTGTGCCTCCTTTTTTTATCACAATGCTGTGATACAGGTGAAGCTGAAAAAAGAGTCACCAGTGTGTTTCTTAGCAGAGCAGAGATTTTAGAAACTAGAGGTAGAGACATTCACTAAGATGCCTATTTTATTATCCTGTCCATTTCCAAGAATCATGGGGAGGGGCTATGTCTCAGTGGAAGAGCCTCCATGTGTATGGCTAGGGTTGCCAGTCTCCTGGTGGTTAATCTGTGAATCACTCTGCACCAAATGGCTAACAATGCTCAAATGCTATTCAAATAAGCAATTTCTTAATTCTAAAACGTCTCTGAATCTGATGTATTGTTGAAGGCTTTCACGGCCAGATTCAACTGGTTGTGGTGGGTTTTCCGGGCTGTGTGGCCGTGGTCTGGTAGATCTTGTTCCTAACATTTCGCCTGCATCTGTGACTGGCATCTTCAGAGGTGTATGACAGCATGTAACAGACTTCTCTCTGTGATACACCTCTGAAGACACCAGCCACAGGTGCAGGCGAAACGTTAGGAACAAGATCTACCAGACCATGGCCACACAGCCCGGAAATCCCACCACAACCATCTCTGAGTCTATTTACTTATCTATCAACATAAATATTCACAACGTCAGCCCATGAAGTAAGAGTTAATTTGTTCTGTACATTTTCCCCAAATAGTCTCTGCTTCAAATGCAACATATACAAACTTTCAAAATGAAAAACACAGTTTCTCCACTTCCAAATCAAATCAAGGCCAAATGGCTCACAAAAACAACTGACTGGTGTTATACTCTTTTGGGCTGATAGACCTCCGGTCGTGGTTGGATCTCGTGACATCTTCCTATTGGCCCTATACAAATAACTTTCAGCTTAAACTAAGAGATCCCCTCTTCCAGTAATTATTTTCAGACATGTGACAACTTTCTGGAACAGCATTAGACAGCTTTACGCCCATGTCCTGCTTGTGAAAGAGTGGGGAAAATGTACAGAACAAAATAACTCTTACTTTATGAGTTGACATTGTGAATGTGGAGTTGACATTGTGAATGTTGATAGATAAGCAGAGTCAGAAATTGTTTATTTAAATATTATTTGAACATTGGCAGCCATTTGGTGCAGAGTGGTTCATTGATTAGCTTCAGGTGCTCTTACCCCCATTCAAGATGGTGAATCTCCACCTCTGCTCACCCCAGGTTCCACTCCAAATACTCCAGGCAGTTCCCAGTCTCCAAGCTGGCAATCCTACATGTGATTCACAAAGCCAAAGGCTGCCTACTAGCATAGATCATAGAGCCACTATGGTGTAATGGTTGAGAATGGCGGACTCTGATCTGGTGAACCAGGATTCTTCGTGCTGCCCACCATTTGCAGAATGTTCCCACGGCCATTTCCTCTGCTTGCTCAGTTTCAGTGTGTAAAGTACACGAATAGAGTTAGTTTTGACTGTCAATTGCACACATGTGTCATTTCCCCTCTTTTTTTGTTTTCAATGAGATGTCTTCAAAGCTGCAGAAACTCGATATGAGAACTGGCAATATGCGCATAATTCTAGTCTCTGTAGCTTCAAAGACATCTCATTGAAAACAAACAAGAAAAGGAAAAATGACAAGTGTGCAGAATCAGCAGTTAAACTTGCTTTACTCATGTACTTGACGCACTGAAATGGCAAGTGGATGAACTGCAAGCAGAGGAAACATCCGTGGGAACATTCTGCAAATCGTGGGTGGCACGGAGAATCCTGAAGCAGCAAAATAATGGCAGGCGCAAGCCATTTCCTGCTCTTCCCACAGCAATCAGGAAACATTCTCAAAGCAACTTCCGGAAAATAGTTGCTAGTGTAATGTTTTTGATAAAATCCGGTTTCAGAAAAAATAAAATGTTTTTCAAACGTTTTGGGAAGAAAACTGTGCGGAATTCTACCCCAAATGGTTTTATTTTGCTGCCTGAAAATGTTTCATTTGCGTTGTGTGGAATGGGCCATTGTTTGGTCATACAAAAATGTCCAAGTAAAGTAATGATCGCTAACAAATAAGCTGGAGGAATTCTCTCTGCGTTTTGCATTTATTTGAAGTATGTGGAGTTCCTTCCTTTAGTCTCCTTTTTATGTGGAAAGATTAAAAAAAAGAACAAATCCAACCCATTTTTTTTCCTTGTGCCTCTTTTGTAGCTTAATAGAATTGCATGTTTTTGTATTATGGACATCAATCAATATGTCTCCAATATGTCCTTCTTGTCTACATTTCTGGAGGTTGCTCTTGCAGGGCTTTCAGGCAAGGATGTGTGAAATTGAAGTTGCCCCCAAATGCCCTCTGTTCCTTCATGTCTGACTCAAACCAGTATAAACCCACAGCACTGGCTGGTCTCTGTAGGAGACAAGATGTTGGACTAGATGGACCTCTGGTCTGATCCAGCAGGATTGTTCTTATGTTCTCAGCTGCACAAGTCAATCTTATGGTGAAGTCAGACATGTGAGCAGAATTTGCCATCATGCAGCGTTTTGTGTCACTGATTTGAGGTGTGGTTTATTTGCCATGAGCAATGCTGTGGCTTGGATCCAGTGATGTGTAAGCAGAATCATAAATGGACTTAACACAGTGGCCTAGAAATTGGTTGCACAACACTTTGTGCAAACAGAAACACAAGTAGGGATCCAATAAGCTTGACTTCATGCACGTGACTTCCACAGATTTTTTTCCTTGCATTTCTGCTTACACATGAGTGATGCTGCAACTGGACATTTTGCAATGAATGGTGATTTAAAGACTCAAAGGAAACCTGCACAGATAAAAGCAACAAAGATGATAATTTCTGTATGATCTAATGTGGTTGTGCAATTGGTACCTCTAGAACACAGGTGTCAAACTCACGGCCCTCCAGATATTATCGACTACAGTTCCCATCATCCCCTGCCAATGCTGGGGATGCTCTAGAAGATGGTGGAAGATCTTTGGGGCTGTGGGTGCACATATATGTGCATGGGGGAATGTGGCTCAGTGAGAGAGCATTTGATTTGCATGCAGAAAGTCCTGGGTTCAATCCTTGGCATCTCCCGTTGAAAACATCAAGTGACTATCTGAGACCCTGGAGAGTTGCTGCCGGTTTAGTAGACAATAGTGACCTTGATGCACCAAAGGATTTATTCAGTCATGACTTTATTCAGTCATGTGTTCGTGCATGTGTATGAGAGAGAAGATAACTGAAAGTATCAACTACAGCCATTTAGTAAAGTGCATAAAAATGTGCAGAAGTCATGAGAAAAAAAAATAAGTTACCTGCCAACATGCTCTTAAGGACAAAAAATGTACAAAGAAATGTAGCTTGCAATGGAGAACGACAAAACATTCTTTCTCAATGGCCAATGAGAGAAAATTACAAAAAAAATGTAGTATTCTTGAGTGATCAGAAGAATTCTATCAGTGACCTGGTGAAGGGGACACCAACATAACAAGTATCATACGCTCTGTTTTAATGTGTTGACTTTTTTGCTACAATAGTGAGAAATCCTCTTACTTGTAACAGTATTTCAGCAGCAATAACTGGACAGACCTTCATTTGGATCCCTCTGCAAAAGACCTCCCCAGAGTGATAATATTTGAACTTTGGGAACAGATGAATAAATATCCACTGATTTGGACTGTGTATTACTGTGATCCTCAGCATCTGGTAAATACCATCATAGGGAGACCTTAAGCCAGCTCTAATGCTTGCAGTCATTACATGCTGTTCTTGGAATCTTCATTGCCATTTTATACTCAGCACTTCCTGTAGGTGCACTGCCCCTAAAGGAATATCTGCTCCAGAGATTAGCCATCCCTCTCAGCAACTGTGGAATCTTCTACAGAGTTTCATCCCTCGAAACCCATTGACTTTTATGGCCTTAAAAGGATATAACTCAGTTGAGGGTTGCATTGCAAATAATCTGGAGAGCTGTAATTCTATGAAGCATGTGTGCATTTTTTCTTCTTCTACTACAACTACTAGGAAAAGAAGAAGAAGAAGAAGAAGAAGAAGAGGAGGAGGAGGAGGAGGAGGAAGAGGAGGAGGAGGAGGAGGAGGAGGAGTTTGGATTTATATCCCCCCTTTCTCTCCTGCAGGAGACTCAAAGGGGCTTACAATCTCCTTGCCCTTCCCCCCTCACAACAAACACCCTGTGAGGTGGGTGGGGCTGAGAGAGCTCCAGCTGTGACTAGGAGGTAGAAGTTAAAGAATTCTAGCATTCCCAACATCAGAACCTTTTTGGTTTGGGCAACAAGAAGCCCTTGTTTGTTGCTATCATGCTGGCATGGGCCAAAGAAGACCGACTAACAGAGCAGAAGAGAGAGTGATGCAGGAAGGTAAGACCTAAGCTGGGAACCAAATCACCTCTGTTATTCACATTCAGTAGTAGGACCATATCCACTTTCATGGGACTTTAAATAAGTCTGGGGTTTGAAATGCTTTAAAAAGCAGGAAGCAAGGCATCTAAGGGGGGGAGGGGTGCCAAATCTCTCCCATCTATCTATCTATCTATCTATCTATCTATCTATCTATCTATCTATCTATCTATCTATCTATCTATCTATCTATCTATCTATCTATCTATCTATCTATCTATCTATCTATCTATCTATCTATCTATCTATCTATCTATCTATCTATCTATTTCAACTTGAATGCTGCCCTTCCCCTCACAGGCTCCAGGTGACTTCCAAAATGTAAAGGACAATAACAGTTTAAAGTTTAAAATATTTTAAGTGCTTTAATTATTGTATGCCACCCTGAGCCAAGAAGAGAGGGAGCAGGATAGCAGAAATGATAAATAAAGTTAGAATTGTAATGATAGTTTTAATTGTCATTGATCTATACTCATAGTTTTAACCAGTATGTGACCCGCCCTGAGCCCAACTGTAGTTAGGAAAGGGTGAAATATAAATATAACAAATAGTAATAATAAATACTGAATTTATTGCTAACCAACAGAATTCAAATTGAAAAAGGGACAACACCCTAGAATTAAAAGATTTACAGTGGAGGAAGATGTGTTCAAAATGAAAAGTTGTGCTGATGATGTGCTGTCAGTTCTGCTTCATGTCCAACACGTTTATAATTTTAGGGACCTAGGTCGTTTTCCCACTTACTGTCTGCTGCGTGCTACTGCCGCCGAGTAGTGCGGGATCTCCCGGCACTCCCCACTACAGGGCCGGCGACAACGCAGCCTCCCCAACGCTGCCGTTGTCGCACCCCCTCAGCGTGCGTCATTCCTGGCACTCCTCAAAACGGCGCCTTTTGATGACCCTGCACAGAGTGTGGGGTCGTGGGGAAGCCCGGGAGCGCACCAGAAATGACGCGCGCTGAGAGTAGCGCGCAGCACAGGGTGGTCGAGGTAAGTGGGGAAACGACCCTAGTTTCTGGGACTAGATTCTTGTGCTGGCCTCATCCCGTTCGAGATGCTAAAATTTTAAATGTATTGGCTCTCTATGTAATTCTGGAAGATAGTAATGAATTTGTTGCATAATTTCATGGGCCCCAAGTGGCCAGAACCAGAGGATAGGACCAAGGCTATTCACATCATGTTGTGTAGAAATACAGGCTTTGAATAGCCAGTTCTACTTGCTAAAGCATTTAGGAAAGTGTTTTAGAGCTTTAAAACTTTTGCCAACCTAATCAGTCTTCGACTGCAGCCAGTTACCGAAGGGTCTGCATAATCATTTTCCCCCTCCAATCCTTTCTTAACATGCAGCTACTCTGAAATATCCAACAACCTCTGCAGTTTTATTACATTTGTCACTTGACGCGCTTTGCAATGAAATATGACTTTTGTAAATCAAATTTAGCTCGCTCTAATTATTGTTATGGCTCTGCTGTATATTGAGAACAAATGAGGGCTGTTCGCCACTGACAGTTATACATATATATTTTCTCTTGGAAATTAGTCAGAAAAAAGGGGGGGCGGCCTGCTTTCTCAGCAACTGCATGACAAATCAAGAAATACATTATGGGATGCTCACCCCATTATGGAGCTCCTCAAAATTCATAGCTCTTTTTTCATTGTCAGTGTAAAAGAGATCAACCACCTTTATCAAATGGATGCATTTATCTAAATTAGCTCCATTATCTTCCTTACACTTGTCAGATTCTGCCAGATCCTGCTGAGGAAAGAATGCTGAAATGTTTTCCCTCCAGACTCCTTTTCACACCAGGGGATCTCTCAACACACTCGCTATCTTTTAATTTATCATTTAATCTCCACACCTGAATGTGTTTTAGATACACCTAGCACACTTGTGGACTTTTCTGAAAACAGCTCCCCACCCTCCTTTGTTTCCAAAGATATCTCAGCTGCTGTTCATTAGCTATCTGACAGCATACCATTAGTCTTTTGAGGAGATAAATGGCATTGCGCTTCCCTCCTCCTTCCTGTGGCTTGGACTTAAACGTGTAAATTATTTTGATTTTTGTCAGAATAATATGGAAATGAGTATGATTTTTATTTAATACAATGGCCACCTTATCTGGGATGGGGAAGTTATACTCATATTTGATATAATGCAAGTAAGAGAAGGCTAAAAAATGTGAGCTGTCATGGTTTAGGGATGGTTTTCCATTGCCTGCCTCCTCCATGTCATGACCTTGGCACTTCTTTTAGAGGTCTCCCATCCAAATACTAGCCAGGGTCAAGGCTGACAGTATGTGACTGGCCCAAGCAGTGTGGGATCCAAAAAATTTAGTAACAGGTTCCCACGGTGGTGGGATTCAAACTGTGGCGTAGCGCCAATGGGGCTGGGTGGGGCACGATGGGGTGTGGCCGGGCATTCTAGGGGCGGGACTGTGCCGGTCCTTGGGCGGGAAATGAATGCACGCAGGCGCAGGCTGCCACGCACGCTGGTTCACCTCCTGCTAGACTGCTTCAAGTTCTGCGCGGTACTGCTGAGAGGAGGGGAGTAACTAAGGCAAAAATCACGTGGCAAAATCACCAGTTAGTAACCCCCTCTCAGCACACACAAACAATTAGTAACCTACTCTCGGGAACCTGTGAGAACCTGCTGGATCCCACCTCTGAGCCCAAGGTAAGCTTCCGTGGCACAAATGGGGAAATGAACCTGGACTTCCCCGGTCCTAGCCTGTCACCTTCACCACTACACCATGCTGGCTTTATATAGGGTCTTCTACATTGCTTAATACCTGTTAAAAACAACAACTGGAGATATACAGTATTGAACCTCAAACCTTCTTCATTCAAAGCTCTGTGCTCTAATGCTGACTCAAGGTTAGCTCAGCCTTCCATTCTTCCAAAGCTGGTGAAATTAGCACCCACCTTGTAAACCACCCCTTAAAAGTGTCTACTAAACAGCATGATGTGATATCACCCCATGGGTCAGTAATGACCTGGTGCTTGCACAAGGGACTGTGTTTACCTTTGGAAAGGTATCCCTTAGGGGATGGGGCGGTATAAAAGTGTAAACAATAAATAAATAAATAAAATAAATATGATTTGATATTTTGGGTTATTTTGCATTGCTGTTGGGATTTTCATTTGGAAGCTTCCTCAGAAGCCAGAGAGCTGAGAGTTTACATGCCTATGCAAGACCTAGTGTGGCTTGGGGCATTTCTAGCCCATATTAACTTTCCTTGCAGATGCTAAGCCTTCTGGGGTATCACAGCATAGATCAAGGCTGCAGAACCGGTGACCCACCTAGCTGAAAATGCAGCCCAACAGCCACAGATTATGCACTGCCTTGAGTTTGAGAAGCTTTTTGCTTTGGTTCTCCCAGGCAAACAGCCAGCAAGGGAGGTTTTCAAGCCCTTGTAGGCTGTCATAATACAGCTTCTAGAAACAAGCTGAGACGCTTTGAGGTCTGTCCTTAACGTTGCACTTAAGCGACAAGGTCTTGTTTCATACGAGAATGTCCTCCAGCTGTTCTGGGCTTTAATATTGCAGCATTTTGGCTCTTTTGTTCAACATCACAGAGTGTAAAAAATGTTTTTAAAATCCATGCAGGAGCCATAAAGTGTATTTTATCCAATGAATGAAAAAAAAAATCAGATTACAAAGCCTTCTCGGTTCTGTTATTCCTCACTCCATTTACAACTAAATAATGTCTTTGTGATATTTTGCGTTGAACGTGTTCAGGACTGGAACTTACCCTGTTTAACTGTAATGATAAGATGTGTGCTGATTCACGTGTCTGTTCAGTTCAGTCCTGAATGGCTCACCTGTCTGGAAAACAGGTTTCCATCTCCCTGCCCCTGCCCCAATCCAAACAGGACATGTGTGAAAACACAGATCAAAACAGATCAGCAAGCATTAATATTGCTACAGAGTACTCAGATGGTTTGGTAGGATTTTTTAAAATGTTTATTTTTTGACTTATTTACGTGATCTCATTGTCTAGTTAAACAACTGCCTGCTAAGTGGAAGAGCAAAGCAGCAAGGGGCCAGAGTAAAACTGGCTGTGTGAGAACACACTTGTGCAATATGCTGATTGTGCTCCAGGAATGGAGACTGAGGAGAGCAGCTGAAAATCAATGTGGAAAGAGGAGTGCAGTGGCAGAAATGAATCTAGGGCCCCTTCTGCACTGGCCAATAAACCTGGACTGCGGATGGGGGAAAACCTGTTTTGGGGGAAGAACTTCGCATGGTTCCCACCCCTACAGCGAGGCTGCTCCGGCTTCCCCCCGAAACAGATTATTGGAGAATCACACTTTCCACAATTCTCTTGTTTTAATGTGTTTTGCAGCCACCCACGAGCAAAAGAAAGTGCTTTACTTGGCCGTGCTTCCCGGGTTTTAACAGTCCTTACCCGCAGCCTTCCAGTGGAGGGAAGTGCATTTTTTTTTTAAAAAAAGCTGTGCCTCTGTGTAAAGGCAGTCCGTATTGCATTTGCAGGCTCCATTCGCTGCCTGCACGGAGGCATGTGAACGCAAAAACAGGGGAGTGGGTTACTTTATCCTGCCTGCAACCTGCTTTCCCTGTACTGTGCAGAAGGGGCCCAGGATCACCAGCTGCTGGGACCTGGAGCTCCCCTGGAATTACAGCTCATCAACAGATTACAGAGCAGGTTCTGGTGGGTTTTCCGGGCTGTGTGGCTGTGGTCTGGTGGATCTTGTTCCTAATGTTTCACTGGCATCTTCAGAAGTGTATCACAAAGGGAAGTCTGTTACGCAGACTTCCCTCTGTGATATACCTCTGAAGATGCCAGCCACAGATGCAGGCGAAACGTTAGGAACAAGATCCACCAGACCATGGCCACACAGCCCGGAAAACCCACCAGAACCAGTTGAATCCATCTGTGAAAACCTTAGACTACAGAGCAGTTTCCCTGGAGAAAATGGACACTTTGGAGTGTGGACGCTATGGCATTCTACCCCATTCAGGTCCATGTCCTATCCAGGTTGAATTCCCACATTTCCAGGAGTTTCCCAGTCTGGATCTGGCTACCGTATTCCCCATCCCTCACTGGTGGCATGGATGAGCCTGGCAACCCTACCTGGAGATCTCCTGAAATAACAACTGATCTCCAAATGACAAAGATCAGTTCTCAAGAAAATGGCTGCTTCAGAAAATTTACTCTATAGCCCCATATCTCACTGAGGTTCCTCCTCTCACCAAACCCACCCTTCCCTAGGCTGCACTTCCAAATCTCCAGGAATTCCCCAACCCAATCTTGTCAAGGCCATGAGAAAGTTGCAGGGTAATTTGGGAGGGGATTTCCACATTGGTCCCCACCTTGTGATTACTTACAAGTCCCCCCTCCCTTGCTATTGCGATTAGTAATGTATTTGTTCGTTAAATAAAGTACCTCCGTTTTAATTGCAATATTAATTCTCCTAATTCTAATTTCTGAGGAAAATCAGCTCACTGCTCCATTGAAAGGATATGTGAATTATGAATAAGGTAGCACTGTTTGCTGTGACAGCTGTTAGAATATGGAGCAATTATGTGCAAAAAAAATGTATCTGCTGTATTGTTGTGGGGACAGTTTAATTTTTATTCCGGTGAGCTGTAATGAATTGTTTGTGCTGTCTCCTGGTGTTTGGACTTGGTAATTATGGACTACTGGTTTTAAGTGTTTAATCAATGAGCCCTTTCTATTTTAAAGCTGGTTTAAACTTTGGAAATCCTCTGTGTGAGCAGACCAGCGGACCCAGGTGCATGAAGACAATGTAATGTCTGATTGGCTATACCTACAAATACAGGTGTTATGTAATGACAGCTGTTTGTGTGGAAAATGCATGGAAGAATAGTAATCAGTAGGTAGTAGAGATGCAGCAAATATGCTCAGTGATCCAGTTTGGTAATCGAATTTAGCTTTGGTAATCGAATTCAGCACCCAAGAATTTAGCTTGTTGGACCCTGACAATCAGACTGTGAGCTTATTAGGGATACATTCGGATTGTGTCAAGCAACTCAGCTGCCAGACACCAAATCTGAAGCTGCATGTGGGTCTGAAGCTGACTCCAAGCTGATTGGGGTGCAGTTGGGGATGCATTCTTATTTACCCGGCACCCACACTAAACAATGAAATTGCAAAAGGGAGTTCTCCCTCTGTTCATCGCTGAACAAGAGCAGAAGCAATGTTTTGATATTCGCATTGCAAAGGGAAGATAAAAAGCACCCCGCCTCCCACACGCACACACCAAAAAAGCAGGGCGGGGACAAAAGCAATTCTTTTAATGTCTGCAGTGCAAAAGGGAGAGGATAAAGAGCATGTTTCTTTACTTTTCTCTGCAGCCGAAGATGACAGCTTGGGGGGAGGACATAAGAAGGGTTTCTGATCTCTCTCTGTCTCCCTCCCCCCCAATTCTGTGCATCCCAACAAGTCTGGGATTCCACGATGGGAGATCAGAAGGAATTCAAGAGGTAACATCCAGTGAAGGATTCATAGCACAGTTTGGTAACTAGTAGCAATTATGCTTGACTGGTTGAAAATTAGTATTACTGCAACAATTTTGCACTGATGAAGACCTGTGAAAACGCACTTTAGCGCATAGGCATTTTGCTGTACTGCTTTGCACGTCGCGTTAAGAGTCGGCTGCTTGCTGCTTTGCACGTTGCGTTAAGAGACTTTCCTCGCCGCTCCGCATCTTCAACCTGCTCAGCTGTCTTTCCGGCTATTTGCACTTTTGGTAGTGTGGTGAGTGGACCGAGGTCCCATCACGCTTTGACTTGTTCTTTCAATGGACTATGAATGAGTAGAAACGGACTATGTGTTAATAGTATTTATTGGACATTTCACATGATTTCCGTTCATTGATTGCTGACTAGTACATGAGTAATAGTTATTACAGTTCATCAATTTATTACGCTTCCTTGTGTTGTGGCAAGTTATTGTTGGGGTTTGGCGAACCCTTCAAGCTATTTCAGATGCCCAGTGGGGGGAAAGTCAGGGAATAAGTACTTGGATAGGAGACCTCCCAAAAACACCAGGATGGTGACACAGACAGGCAGTGGCAAACCACCCCTGTTAGTCTTTTGCCTTGAAAACCACACTGGGTTGGTTGCCATAAGTCAGGTGCGAGTTGACAGCACTTTATACACAACTTTGTTTAGGATAGAATTGTTAATAACTTGTTCTCCAGAACCAGCATAATCCTGTTTGAAAACCATCTAAGATAGTGCCTATAGCTATCTGTGTAACACATAAATTGCTGCCTTCCATCAACATTCAAAAGCACTACATAGTATGCTATACAAATGATGCCACTCAGGACCAACTTGGAAAAGAAAATTGCTCTAAAAAATAATGCTGATCATGGTATAAAATATAGAGCAGTTAATGGCATTTAATTGCTTTCCTATAATTCTATTCAATTCACACTTACTGTGTGGCCAAGCCTGCATATTTGTAGGTGTTACTCAGCCTCCTGTGGGAGCCATTGAATATGATTCCTCTGTTTCACAGCACTTGAGGAATTTATATATGGTTATAGTCCCAATTGTTTCTTCAGGCAGAATTTTCTGAACAGCAATAGCAAAGTAGTGGCTTGTATATGGGGATACTTTTAATACAGAATTAATTTAGGGTCAGATTTCCATAACATTTAATCTTTCCAGTGTTCTTGATGCAAACACTGCTGTACTGTCCTGTTCCAAGGCCCAAGTGCTAAATGAAAGGAGATCTGCCTGCCTCTGCCCTAGGGAGGACATATTTGTTTATGACAGTGGCCAAATCTCCTGCTATAGCTTATAGCCCCCTGTTCCCAGCAGCTGTTTTGCAAATTGGCAGGGGGAAAAGGGGGGGATTGCCAGCATTGTGCCAATGAACAACATCAATTCAGGCACAAAACCAGAAGAAACATCATTGTGCTGATGCTTTATGCTTAGCCCAGAACTTTATGGTTTGGGAGAATCCTAGAGCATCGTCCCAACACAATGACATCACTTTTGATTTTGCACCAACAGCAATTCTGATGAGACTGTGCCTGTGCCCTCTCCTCCAATTTATTTCTCTTGGCAGGACACATGGAAAAGTCTTTTTTCCAGTATTGAATACAATGGAAGGGGTGTGTTTCCTTAGAGGTTTTCAGCAGCTGGTGACAGAAAGGCCACAATTACCACTCTATCAATATCCAAGAACGAAGTTACGGAATGGATAGCAGAACCTGGTACGGGGAAGTGATGTCATCACCTCTAACTATGTTGCCAGACCAACTTGTGGTGGATCAAGGGGACTCTGTTAGGAAGACAGTGGTGTCTCTACCCACTTCAGCCTTGGGGTGTCTAGCAGTGCAGTGCCAAAATGGGGAGCCCATTCCTTGCATTAGCTCAGTGCACCCAAGGAGAAATAACTATGTCTGGACTTGTCTTCCTCCATATCAACTTGCACAATGCTTCTCTCACACTCTTCCTGACAGTTTGAGTCAACACAAAGACCTTGTTCTGGAGAGAGATCCCATCTCTAACCCTGGACCATACACCCTGTGACAACAACGGGTGTGTTAATGAGCTTACCTGCCCAGTGTTTCTTCCTCTGACTAATACCTTTTAATGACCAGTACATTAACATTATCATTGTTTCACAGCTGTAATTTCATCAGCTAACTTCCCCCTTGGAGACACTCCCTAACTTGGAACCTCAGGCAGATGTCTCTACCCATTAAACCAACGAACCAACCATTTTGATCTCTGTCTCTTGTCCTTCCCAGGAAAGGCAGGAAATATCTTTGTCTAGGGAGATTAAGGATCACTCTGCATAACCCTTAGGGTCCACTTTTCCCTATAAGAAGCCATTCTCCCAGTAGACTGTGTTCAGCGTCTCTGAACATCTGTCTGTAATACTGTTCCCCAGCAGCGTTCTTCCAGAACTAAGTGCAGCTCACTCAGTTCTGTTAATCAGACCATTTGCTCCAAGATCAGGTGACTAGAACTTTTTATTGCCCCTCCCCATATATTCCTTATCTATCCCAGACCTATTCCCTCAAAACTGACTGTATCCTAGGACTGTGTGTACATTCTGCTGCTTTGATTTTATTGTGTGCTTGTGTGGCATAGATTTAATCTATATGGATTAATTTCATAAATAACATACATCAAAAGATTTCAGAGTCTGAATTGGTTTTCAGTATATAACACAGCAACGTTACAGTAATTTTTAAAGCACTACCTCCACGGAAAGTTCTCAGAGACGTTTTAGCTACTACATAGCTCAAAAGCATCAGACTATCCTCCACTTATATTTAATCTTCTAATTTGTGTTTAATTAATCACCCATCTGCTCAAGCACCCTCGTCCTAACACCTGCAGGCATTGTTTGTCTACAGTTCGGTTTTATGAAAGCATAAGGCTATATGGTGCTATTAGGTTAATGATCTCCAAAGATTATTCACACAGAGCTTCAGCCAGTGCGACATTCTCTCGTAATTGTGCCAGCCCTCCGAAGGACAGATGAGGGTTCTTTTGCTACTTTAGCAGACTTCAAGAGAGTGCTTGACATCTTGAAAAGGGGGCGGGGAATTTTGTCTTCCTCCTCTGCTAATATGGAAGTGTTCCAGAGGTAGTTAATGTTATCCAAGTTCTTTACAGCACCTCTTAGTGCTCACTGAGGGATGCCAATCTGGTTCATTCCATCTGATTAGTGGGGTGTCTCAAAGAAATACTCCATCTTGATTTTTTTTTTGTTATTGTCATGCAGATGAAACCCAGAAAGAAACTGGAGATTCATTATTCAGCCCAAGTGGGTCCCGCTAGCATTGCAGCAAAGTCATAAACAACTGGAGTTCTGCTGTTTCAACGACTTTTTAAAGGACACATCAATTCACGCACAGACATTTTCAAATGCTTAATGGCAAGGCAGTAAAGAAGGGCCCCTCGGATAGGTACATATGATAGACAGGCATCTTTGTAAATGGCAACACGAGTGCTCCCTTTGAATGGTGAACTCATTATGCGCTTCTGCTTTATTGGACGTTCCGATCAATGGGATGCTGTTAAGTTGTTTTTTGTTTACTCTTGCTTCAGTGGTTGTGTTGAAGGAATGAAAGAGGTCAGGTCAGTGGTAACCTCTAAATAGGTGAGAGAGAGAGAAACAAGAAACTCCACAACAAAGCTATGTCTATGAAATCAAGGTGAAACACTACCGTTTGAAGACAAAATACTGTCACAAATGGCCCAGCATCATTGTGTACCCTGATGAGGACAACTTTGCTTCAGAACAGTATGGTGTGTTAAGTAATTATTTAACAACTTCCCCAGATGTTAATTAAATGAAGGAAACAAATGCTGAGAACGTTAGTCAAAACCAGGGGTCTGCAACCTGTGGCTCGCCAGATGTTCATGGACTACAATTCCCATCAGCCCCTGCCAGCATGTACTTGTAAGCCAATTGGCCATGCTGGCAGGGGCTGATGGGAATTGTAGTCCACGAACATCTGGAGAGCCACAGGTTGCAGACCCCGGGTCAAAACGATGGACTGCAATTCAGTCAATGGACAAGTGCCAGACCTAAATTCTCTTTCCTTGTTCAATGGTCTTTAAAACACCTTGGCACCATCTTTACTGAGCTTTGTTGCAATGCCATCCTAAATGGTGACACACTTGAAAGACCCTTGCAATGAATGCTTCAGAGAGCCAGCGTGGTGTAGTGGACTCTAATTTGGAGAACCAAGTTTGATTCCCCAATTCTCCACATGAATGGCGGACTCTTATCTGGTGAACTAGATTTGTTTCCCCTCTCCTACACATGGACCAGTCACAGTTCTCTCAGAACACTTTCAGCTCTACCTGCCTCACAAGGTATCTGTTGTGGGGAGAGGAAGGGAAGGAATTTGTAAGCCACCTTGAGTCTCCTTATAGGAGAAGAAGAGTCTGGATTTATACCCAGTGGTACGATTCAGCAGGTTCTCACCACTTCGGCAGAACCGGTTGTTAAAATGGTGCTTGTAAACAACCAGTTGTTAAATTATTTGAATCCCACCACCAGAACCGGTTTTAAAATTATTTGAATCCCACCACTGTTTATACCCCTCTTTCTCTCCTGTAAGGAGACTCAAAGGGGCTTGCAATCTCCTTTCCCCTCCCCCCTCCCACAACATACACCCTGTGAGGTGAGTGAGGCTGAAAGAGCTCCAAAGAGCTGGGCCTTGCCCAAGGTCACCCAGCTGACATGTGTTGGAGTGCACAGGCTAATCTAGTTCCTCAGATAAGCTTCCACAGCTCAAGTGGCAGAGCAGGGAATCAAACCTGGATCTCCAGATTAGAGTGCACCTGCTCTTAACCACTGTGCCACTGCTGCTCCATGAAGAGAAGGTGGCATATAAATCCAAACTCCTCCTCCTTCTCTTTGTTACTCTCCTACTCAATTTCTAGGCTTCCTCAGTTTCTCCTTCTCTTCACTCCCTTGCAAACTGAGCAGACTTACTACTTGTGTGCCTCTGTGTATCTTATGACAGTATCACTTGATGACCAGCAATGAACCTAAGTGGCAAATTCTGAGATCATGATTAATGCTGCTGATTGTGCAGGTGCAAAAAGGCAACACAAATAAAGCTTATTGTCTCCAATGTCAGTCATCTAAGGGATGGATCCAAGTGTACAGGTGCAAAGAAGGGATTCTTTGTTCAACACACAGTTCGCTTTGTTGAGCCTCCGGGTTTGCACTTCTGCTCCAATTAGCAAAATTTAGTTTGAGGATCACACAAATGCAAAAGGAGCTGCATTTTCCTACACAAGTTCTACCCCCTTTCCCAGTGTGCCCCACTGACAACTAAGGGGCTGAATGAACCAAGAGCTTCCCCTCCATACAACAAATGATAGGCTGGTGGAGGAATGGCCCGTCATCATTACGCAATGCCTCCGGTGCTTATCAATTTGCCCAATTTATGTCAAGTAACTCATCTTATTTTTGCCATCCTAGTTATAAATAATTTAGACCAAGGGCTAGATCTAGTTATTCCAGACCTCTTAAGGCAATGTAAAGCAGGTGAAAAAAAGACCTTCTAAACAGCCAATCACTGGGGACTCCTAAAACTTTTGCTTGGTCCCCAAGCTACTGGCTAATCCCATGTTATCTTACCTTTAGAAAGAGAGAAGAGGTCAGCAACATATAGCAAATTTATACAGAAAAGGCACAGAGCCTTTTCATTATTTTCTTAAGCCTATTACCCATAGACTGGGAAACCAAGTGCCCTAGCCAATCAGATCTTGCTCCTGGTCGGCACTAAAAAGGAGCCATAATTACAATATCTCTGTCCCTAATGATCACACATGAACTTTTCTGAAACCCGGAATGACTCAGAGTCCTATGACTTTCTGAAACAATTTCATTCATCTATTTCTACTTCATAGGTATTTCTACAAGCAGATTTCTTGACATAGTGAAAAAAAATGTTAGGCTAAGATTTTCTATTATGAAGTATGTTCCAGCAGCTGCATATCTCAGTATATCTTGATAGGTTAAATAGTTTCCCTTTAGAGTATTCCAATTTTCATATAAATTACATTACAGGGGTTTTAAACCTATCTTCATGGATATCTGAGACCCCATTAGTTGAATTGGTTGGCACTCTAGCAGAATGTAAAAATAGCTAAAGGAATCTGTGAATATCAGTGTTCTTTTTTAAAAGATAAGGGCTAGTTAAATTTCTATGTTAACAGGGAACTACACATGCTACACATCAGTGGGGATACAATATATAACAACATATATTTGCTAAAGGTCAGGGTATACAAAAGATACAAAATAAAAACATCAGCTTAGCATTGTACTACCAAGAATAAAGGAATTTTCTGTGCTGCTTTGGGAGTTTACAAAATACCCAGATATATTCTAAAGCTTTTTTTGATAATATTTATTAACCTTTCTTAATTAACCTGGAATTACATCTGATCTCCAGGCTACAGATCCATCCCCTTAGAGAAAATGACTACTTATGAGCATAGAATATATAGTATTATACCCCACCTAGTTCCCTCCCCTTCCCAAATCATGCCCTCCTTATGCTCTACCCCAAGGAGTTTCCCAAGTCAAAGCTGGCAGCCCTACTATGCAGACACCTACGCCTCATGCACCTCCACTGCTATGAGGTGATATCCCTATAGCAGTGGTGGCAAACCTATGGCACGGGTGCCAGAGGTGGCACTCAGAGCCCGCTCTGTGGGCACACATGCACAGAGTTTGTCATGTGATAATAGTGTAATTATTTCAGGGAGATTATTAGCATTAAACCTAAGACCTAGTTTTGGGAGCAGTGTAGGTAACCCTGTTAAGTGCTGTTAAACCCTACTGATTTTCATGGGAAGAATGAAAGCGTGATCCTTTACCTGGGAGTAAGCTCGGTTGCTGGCAATGGGGTTTGCTTCTGAGTAAACCCTCCTAGGGTCGTGATTCACTCGTTCGAAGCATTGCACGGTTGCTTCAAAGCAAAGCCACAGACTGCCACCAAGCTTACTCCCGAGTAACACGTGCCTTGGAGCCAACCGGTTTTTTTTTCTATACTAAAACCTCAGTATTCAGGTTAAATTGCCATGTTGAAACTTTGCAATAAATAAGTGGGCTTTGGGTTGCAGTTTGGGCACTCAGTCTCTAAAAGGTTCGCCATCACTGCCCTATAGCTTCATACCCTATGTACTCCTCCCAGGTGTATTGGTTTATTTATTGGTTTATTTTTACCACACTTCTCCCTCAATGTAGATCCAAAGCACCATAACACTGTTCTGCCTTCCACATCTAACAACTCTATGAGGTGGGCGAGAATGAGAGAGAGTGACTAGTCCACCCAGCAAGTGCCCATGGTGGCATAGTGGAGATTTGATCCAACAGTACACCATGCTGAATGGCTTGCAAATGATACAGTCTGGATTGCAAAAAAACCCCAAGAATTACAACCCCCCCCCCCCGCCCAAGAAATGCACATCAAAAGTGCAAAACAAAACAAAACAACAGTGATCAGAATGCTTTGTGTGGGGTGCCCAACCTTCTTCGTTTTGAGGTGTCAGTTTGCTGAAGTTCAGTGGTTCTTGTCCTCCAAGTAAGGCTGCCAGCTCTTAGTTGGGAAACACCTGGAGATTAAGAGGGTGTAGCATGGGGAGGGGGTTTGGGGAGGGGTCTCAGCAAGATTTAATGTCATAGAATCCACCCTCTAAAGCAGCCATTTCCTCAAGGGAACTGATTTTAGTATTTGGAGATCAACTGTAATTGTAGGAGATCTCCAGGTCCCGCCTGGGGATTGGCATCATTACCTCTGAGTCTTCAGCCCTATCACAAGATCGGGTGCTGGATAAATGCTTCTGGCTTGTAACAAGGAACACCCTTTGCTTGATTTCTTTTGGAAATAAGAATATTTATTTCTGCCAAAGCAAATGTAAAGTGTTTAATGATGCAGAAAGAAATGCTTGCAGAGGATGTGTCTGGGTAGGAATAATCTGTGAGCTGCAACACAGATAGGGTAGTTATTACAATTGCATTGGGCTGTGAAAGCCTGAGATTGAATGGAAGTTTGGAGCTTTTCAAAGAGAATGCCACTTTGTAAATTACAAGGGTTTTTTAAGTGTGCATAATCGGTCTTAAAAGAAATGCATCTAACAAAACAGAAAATGTAGCTGAGATAAAGATGCAATTGTAAATATATGTATCAGACTTGAACACACAAGAATCTGCCTTTTGCTGAGCCAGTCCCTTGATCTATCCAGGTCAGTACTGTCTACTCTGACTGGCAGTGTCTCTCCAGGCTCTCTGATGGAGAAGGGCTTTCACAGTACCAAGTAGGGGTGATAGGGATTGAAGATGAGAAGCAAAGTGCTCTTTGTGATATACCCAAAATTGGCTACTGGTGCCTCAAACGACATGTCTAAAGCTGCTGAGTATGACATTACCCAAAGGACCAGGTGATGTGTGCTAAACATTAGGAATGGCTGGATTTCAGATTGCTGGGATTTTGCCAAAGATGTTAAGCAACCAGGAAGTCGTTTTTAACCCTTTTCTCTTCATTTCATCTTGCCTTTTCTATTTTTGGCACAGGATGCTTCTTCCGCAGCATGGTCTTCTATAGTGGTCAGATTGCTAATGCAATGGTGTATCAGATTCTCTCCCCCCGCCCACAATTTCCAACCAGTTGTGGGCCCATTGCATCTTTTACTTTACATTTGCTTCTCACAGATCTGAAGAACCTTTTCTTGTTGTAGCCTCCCTGGCCAGCCTCAGCTCACTCTGAACTTTGGCCTCTGATGGTTGACATACAATGCATTGCAACCTTCAGATACTCTTCTTTATGTCAGACTCTCGAACGTGGAAATAATAGAGACCGTAGGAAAGTCCTAAAGCAGTTTATTTCTTGCAATGCGTAGAGTAAAAATAGAAAGCAGGATCTGAGCTAGAGAGCTCAGATCCAGGACCTATATCCTTCAACCCCCCCCCCCCCGTTTCGCCCCACACCATGTCCCTTACAGTTTCTACAACATTTGCACTACAGAGCTTCAAAGAACCTGGGAACCGTTCACACCTTCTTGCAAATGAGCTGGCGCCAGGAGATTGCCAGAAGGGAAGAGGGAAACAGGAAAGCATTTACAGGAAAACATCTGCAATTCCCACACAGCAAGACATCTAGGCATGGTCCTGACACTTTAAAGGTATGTCTTTGCTGCCATTTCTCAAACACTTCCATTTTTCTTCTTTAGCTTATCATGGAGTTCTCTGTTCATCCACATGGGCTTCTTGCATCCCCTACCATGCTTCCATCTTGTTGCGATGGTCTGATCTTGCAAGAGCACTTATTTGAAGGGTGCTTCACTTTCTCTTTTTTCTTCCAGCAGTCTTGCCTATGGAAAGACTCTCATCCTGCCTCTGAGTTCATTAAAGACTGTTCTACTAAAATCTAACATATAGGTCTGGCTACATACTTTCTTGGTCTTTCACTGCAAAAGATATTCTAAGGAAACGTGTATTTCAGTGCAAATGATCTAAGTGTTGTACTTAAGCCCTTTTCTCACAAACCTTTTTCAACGTTTTGAGGAAGGAAATAAAATGTTTCCTCCATGGCGTTCTGTGTTTTTTCTTACCCCCAAAAACATGGTTTTGGTTCCCAAAAACATCTTATTTGCAGCCTCAAAAAGTTTTCAGTGAATCCCTTTTAAAAACAATTCTTCAGGCTGCAACATTTTCAAAATGGCTTCACTTGCTGTGTGATCTCTTTAAGATGTTTTCCACACCTTTCTTCCATTCCTAAACTTCTTCCTTGGCACCGTTTTCTGAGCTCACCCTCCGTTCCCATTCACTTGCCTATTAGATCATTTGTATGACTTTTTCATTGGAGGGGGAGTAATTTTCAATGCATCGAGGATATGAGGTGGGGAGATTCGCAGCACAAGGCAATGAAGTGTCAATTTAACAACAAACTCAAAAAAAGAGAGAGGGAAAATCGCATAATGGTAGCCATGGATCATTTAGAGAAGGTGAGTGCAGGGTGGGGCGATTGAAAACGTTCTAGAAATGTTTTTGATGATTTGTGCAAAAAGGGCCTTAGTGTAATCTTTTGTTTTGTTTTTCCATTTCTTTCCAACAGCAAAGTTTAGAAATGTGCTCTCTTGCTTCTAAATCACTGTGAGCCATTAAGTCTTCATGCCAGAGGGAGATCCCTGTTCTAAAAGGCTCTGACAAAGTGAATGTACTTGCAACCAATCGGAGAATGGCTATTTCATCAGCCAATAGAGTCCATTTCCCCCCTCCTAGTCTACGGTCAGACAGCAAGAGGTAGGAGAGAAATGTAAGAGTAATTTCCATCATTCACTATCCGCAGTTAAGGTGAAAACAAATTTTATTTACTTCTGCACTGCTTTTGGTTCTAGTGGGGATGTGCTGGGGATTGGAGACAAAACCTGTTTTCAGCTGTTTTGGGAGATAAGAAGAAGCCATAACACCTGCTATTTAGCAGCAAGAAATAACATCCTGGAGATCTATTTTTGGATTTTCTAACATTGTATCAACTGGGTTGTTTAGGAGTCTCATTTCTTTTGCTCCTTGATTGTATTGTAATTTTTGTGATATTCTCCAGTGCTGGGATAATTTCTGCAGAATTTTCAGCCTGTTTTGTTCAACAAGTCCATTGACAAGAAGGAGGGGGAAAAACATGTCTCCTTAATTAGAGGATTAATGAGAAGTTATTTACCAGCTGATATCATTAACTTCCATGTCATGAAAGTTTCATATGCCCATTTCTACACATTGAGCTTCTAGAATTTTTTCCCTCCAGGTTGTTGGCAAGTTGACTTCCAGATAAAACTTTGGTAAACTTATGAGGATTCTGGATACTGGAAAGAAAAATCGGTGGTTTCTACGGCTTATTAGAATGTTTCTGCATAGAAAACCATGAATACACAGGCTTGAGTCAAAATCTTAAAACTTTTTATACCCTCTGTATCACAATCAAGACATCTTAATTGTAGAAAGTACTTTAGATGAGATTCTTTGCTCTTTCAAGAATAATTCTTCCATTCTATTAATACAGTGCAGATTGTATAATTAGATTTAATTTAGACAGAACTAATTGAACTCTAGCGTGCCATTTTTCTCAGATTCTCTGCATGGTAAAGATGACTTTTGCTGATTTGAACACCATTCTAGATCCCCTTACCCATCATCTCAATTTGTCTGCTGTATTAAAGATATATTGTTGCTTAACTACAACAATACTCTACAAAACAGAATGGAAGATTTCATTATCATTTGCTTTAGGCCAAGGCCATAGATCAATGGTTGAGAACACAGAAAGAAGCCTGAATTCCTTTAGAAGGAAATGAAACCGTCTGTTTCAAAACTGCTGTGGTTCAAATAGCACTTTGCAGAGACAATCAGATGGCAAATGTAAGTGTAGTCTGTGCAGATTAGATATCCTGAGAAGAATGTAGAAACAGACAATCTTAACAAAAGCAACATGATTCAACAACACAGTCCCAAGCTGCCCATATTTCAAACCCTGTATGGAATGGTTAAGCCCAAAGTGGAAGAGCTCAGCTCAGACACCACCCATCCCATTTTTTCTTTTTTAATTCTGCCAGAGAGCCATTCCTTTACACAGCATTCCCCATAGCATACATCTTTCAAAGAATGCCTCTGTCTACTTGTTACTTATTTGCGGCTAAAAGCAAATACACCCACCATTCAAACTAATTATTTTTTTTTTTTATATAAAATTTTTATTTTTTAAACAAAATAATACAATTTCTCACTTCCTAGGGAATTGAGGGATTCAGTATTTAACTACGCTGGATCTTGCCTGGCAAAACTTTGCCTTCAACTCAGCCTAATCCCCCTTAATGGCCTAATTCAGTTTCACCAAAGTGGGGAGAACACCTTTATCACATCTCTTGGCCATAGTGCTATCGATTATGCCTTGATCTCTCAAGCATATTTAACGCATGTAATCTCCTTTAAGGTGGACTTCCAGGTATGGAGCAACTATTTACTGGGATGTTTTAAATTCCATCTTAAGTTTGGTCCCACCAATCTTATTGAAACACCTTTGTGCATGCTCCCAAGAATTATGAATGAATGAAGCCCCACCAAATAGGTGAGCTTTCCAGGTAACGAAGCCCCACCTAATAGGTAGGTTTCCCAGGTTTCCCAATATGACTGGGAGTCATAACAACAGTCCCTGTTGTTGCCCAGCATTGCCTGAAAGGCCAGTAAGCTATTTTTTTTAAACGGTGACAAAATTGGGAGGGTATGTCTGCATCATCATGATAGCATGCTGCATCACAGCTGATGAAAACCAGAAGTGACATCATGATGTGAGGGCTCTTGAATTTGCCATAGCCTTTGTGGATTAACCAAAGAAATGCTGTAAATGCTAGAGTGTCTCCATACATGCACACCATGACATCAGTAGATCAATCCATCTTTATTACAGCCATGAACCAGCAACAAATCTAGTTTCCTCCGAAACTGACATCACATGCTGGCATGATGCCAGAAACCATCCCCCCACCTTCTAATGCGCCAGGGGTGGGAGTGGGGTTCTAGGTTGCAGCCTGGAAAAATTGCATCACTAAAGAGAGCCCCCATGGCATACTTAGTGAAGTTGGAGTGCCGGATTATGACTGGCTTGCTCTGACACTTAATTGGCAGCGTTGTGATAATCACCACTGCTCAGTCTGATCTACTTCACAAGGTCATTGTCAGGATGAAATGAAGGACGGAGATGCACGTATATAGCCTGAAAGTTTTTTTTTGGAAGAAGGAAGAGATACAAACAAGCTAAATAAACAGAATTCAAGATCAGGAATTTCTATTACAGTACACTAAGTCACTATGAAAATCCTGTTATTTCACCCCCTCCGCAAACAATGCCAGGTGGGTTGTTATATTCCACATGTGTTCTCCTTTCCTTTAAGAGTCCTCTGTTCCTTGGTTTGCTCTGTCTATTCCAGCTTTACCATTCGTTCTGAGGATATGAGCCACCAAAGAGTTCATACTAATGCTAGTTAGTAATGAGGGCTGGCAATCCTTTATTTTATTGCCGTGCTCATCTCGCTTCCTTCCTTCCTTAAATTGGCTACAGTGCTTGCTTCACAGTGCACTCCTGGGCCCCATTCCTTCAGCTTGGAGGACAGAGTACAGACCTTAAAAGCAATCCAAAAACCACGAAGTTCATCACTTAATTCATTAACTCATTTTTATTTTGTTCCTTTTATTTGTAACCAGGGCTTGACCAGCATCTGCTAGCTCATGGTGTGTTCTTTAACAGTGCATCTGTCAGCTTGGCCTAATGAGGTCCCCCCCCACCCCAACTTCCCACAGTGTCAGAGAGAAAGAATCGCAGAGGCATTAGCCACACACCAGATAAGAAAAACAGTTTTAATTATTATCCATCCATGGTACTATATTCTGCAGGGAAAGGCAATTTTAGAGAATTTTAACCTTTATAAAATGTGACATCCAGAGACGTTTTGGTTGTGCCTGGTTTCCTTTTGGATTTCAAAGACCTTTCTTTATCTTTCTCAACCAAAAGTACGTTCAAATAATTGCAGGGGTAATGAAAAAGAGTAATTTGAAATGAGGGAAAAAATAGGGAACTTTCAGTGGCAACTTTCAGTGACGTCCTAAGCCAAGTTACTCCCTTCTAAATCCACTGAATTCAATGGGGCTTACTCCCTGGAAAGTGTATTTAGAATTGCCCATATTTCCCTTTCTTACTCTTTCATCGGGTTCCAGCTTCACTGCCTTGTGTGCTCTATTTCCTCTTATGGCATCTCTTTTTCTCTTTTAGGCATGAAGACAAGGCCTTTATGTTTTATAATTTATTATTTTAATACATTTTTCCTTCCTATAGTACTCTCAGGAGCCAGTGTAGTGTAGTGGTTAAGGTGTCGGAGTAGGACCTGGGAAACCCAGGTTTGAATCCCCACTCAAACCTGCTGGATGACCCTGAGTGACCAGTCAAACACTCTCAGCTGTGACCCTGGTTAGTATTTGGATGGAATACCTGGCTCATGAGGCAGAGGCAGGCAATGGCAAACAACCTGTGAGTGGCTGATTACGCACAAGGCATCTGATGCACGATGGGGGCAAATGTCTGTCACAGCAAGATTTCCTGTACTGACATATTTCCTCACACCCCACTTTCACTTTCCAGTCTCTTTGCCGCGAGCAAGACCACTTGTCTAGAGCAGACAGATTTTCCAGTAAGCACAGCTTTGCCCTGGACCTCTTCCCTCCACCCACGACCAGCCTGCCTAGCTCCACCTTTCCCACCCCTCGCACAGCCATCCATGCCTCCCCCCTTGCCCCATTCCATCCTGCTTCTCCAATGCTCGATCGATATAACAGCATTGGCTTTTGCAAGGAACAGCACAAGCAGGACCTTTTTTTGGCTCCAGCCCATGTCCCCTACTTTGCTTCTGCCCTGCCTCATGATTTGGAGGGCTTTCAAAAACGTTTTTCCAGAGAAGCCTCTTTTTAAAAACAAGCCTATCTCCCCCGGCATCACAGAGGGAGAGAGGGAGTGGAGGGGAAGAAAAGGAAGGTGCAGGAGAATATTAGCTGTTTAGAGAGGCTGAAACATTTGGGACTCTTTAGTTTGGAGAGGAGACGTCTGAGGGGGAATATGATTGAAGTCTATAAAATTATGCATGGGGTAGAAAATGTTGACAGAGAGAATTTTTTCTCTCTTTCTCACAATACTAGAACCAGGGGGCATTCATTGAAAATGTTAGGGGAAGAATTAGGACTAATAAAAGGAAACACTTCTTCACACAACGTGTGATTGGTGTTTGGAATATGCTGCCACAGGAGGTGGTGATGGCCACTAACCTGGATAGCTTTAAAAAGGGCTTGGACAGATTTATGGAGGAGAAGTCGATCTATGGCTACCAATCTTGATCCTCCTTGATCTGAGATTGCAAATGCCTTAACAGTCCAGGTGCTCGGGAGCAACAGCCGCAGCAGCCGCAGAAGGCCATTGCTTTCACATCCTGCACGTGAGCTCCCAAAGGCACCTGGTTGGCCACTGCAAGTAGCAGAGTGCTGGACTAGATGGACTCTGATCTGATCCAGCAAGCTAGTTCTTATGTTCTTAGTATTGGACTACTGGGTGTTGTGGGATCTGAATCTTAAAGAGGGGCAGAGTTAAGAGAACCAGAACCAGAGGCTGGTTGAGACTAACTGTGGGGGAGAACTGGGCTGCCTCCTTGTATGAAAACATAAAAGCGCAAGGAGACCATATTTCAGCCCCACTGCGCAGCAGAAAGGCTCAAAGCAAGCGTTCCATGAGTAATGTGCAATAGTCTTTCACCTGGAAAACTTGACAGGCTCAATGTAAATCAGCTGTAACTTGATGACTAAAAAAAAGAAAAGAAAGGAAAGTACTTCCACCATCTATTTTAAACATCCACATAGTTTGAACATTGTTAACAGAATTTGATTTTTCATTTTTGTAAGCCCACCTTAAAGATGTTGTAAAAGTTGACTGACAAGGTATAAATGTCTTAAATACTGGAGACACTGTGCACATGGCTACCTGTGGAAAAGACCTGTCATTTCCTCTTGCTTTGCGAAGCGTCATGAACAATTATAAATGCTGTAAATCAGTAAGTGCAGATAATAAAGCTTATAACAAACAGAAATATCCCTGTCTCACAACGGGGCTGACTTTACATTGCACGCAGTGTGTGTCTGTGAGAAAGCAACTGTATGCAGCCCATTAAGAACAGGTGGAAGGAAAACCTGCTGGTATTTCAAAGCAGTTTTTTTTCCACCACGCTTTGAAAATAAGTCATATCAAGTTCACAAATTCATCTGAAATATTTTGACGTGTTTCTACACTTGCTGGTCTCATTTAACAGAGAGCATTTAGGTAATGTGTGGTAACTTGATGTCCATTTTTTTTCTGTCCGCTCGGTGTAATATACCATCAACAAGCATAGGGCACAAACAGGCCAACTGTTCCCCAGCCCGGCATGATCAGCAGCAGACTAGATAAAAGCACTATTCTTCTTGGCAAAGAGCAGCTCACGCATGCCAGGGGACTGATGCTTACAGCGTCATACTTGCCTGGGAGTCAATCACATTGAGACTTGAGCAGGATGTGGAGTAGAACAATTTAAGGCCTGCAGGGTTGGAGCCTGACCTTAGCTGAGATCCCATTGACGAAGGCTCCAATGGATCTCAGTGGCCCAGAGGTGTCTTCCTCAGAATGCAATATTCATCATACTGCACTCTCCTTTTCAGCTCCAGTTGGAACCTGTCCTAAGGCTTTAAAAATGCTCCTAACTTCCTGATTAGGCAGAGGATGAGTACACGTAGCTGTCTTACAGGAATGACTACTAGGTAGCATTACCTCTTTTGCTTTCCCAGTTTACACTAAATTATGCTGTGACTTGAGCACCACCTGTTCCCATATGAAGAGAAGCAGTGGCTAAAATGTCAGAGCAGGATCGCCCAAGGAAGCTTGCTGGGTGACCTTAACACTTCAGCCTCAACCCTAGCAAATATTAGGGTGGGAGATTTCCAAAGAATACCAAGGGCATGATGCAGAAGCAGGCAAAGACTTATGGGAGGGATCTCATTTTCCTCTGCCCTGCCATTTCCTCTTTTACTTCCCTCAAAGCCCTGGAACCTCTCCCCTTCTCCTGCCTCCTCCTCTCTATCTACTAGCCTTCATCTAACTCAGGGGTAGGGAACCTGCGGCTCTCCAGATGTTCAGGAACTACAATTCCCATCAGCCTCTGTCAGCATGGCCAATTGGCCATGCTGGCAGGGGCTGATGGGAATTGTAGTTCCTGAACATCTGGAGAGCCGCAGGTTCCCTACCCCTGATCTAACTCCATATTTTCAGCTGACAGCCAGTGTGGCATAGTGGTTAATAGCAGGTGGACTCTAATCTGGAGAACCAGGTTTGATTCCCCACTCCTCCACTTGAGCTGTAAAGTCTTATCTAGTGAACCAGATTTGCTTCTGCACTCCTACATGCCATCCGGGTAAACCTGGGTTGGTCACCTCACAGGGTGTGTTTTGTGGGGAGAAGAAGGGAAAGGAGTTTGTAATCCACCTTGAGTAGAGAAAAGTGGAATATAAATCCAAACTCTTACCCTCTTTCCCTTCTTCCCTCTTCCTATCTTGTCTTTCCATAGGAAAACTCTGGCCAAGTGTTGGCTGAATCAAGCCTAGTTACATGGTCAAGCCTAGGTACCTGAATCAAGCCTAGGTACCTGCAAACACCTGTGAGAATGCTTCATTTTCCTCTGAACCCTTCACCTGCACAATTTCTTCTTTCCTTTCTCTTAGCAACCTCCATATCCTCAGTTTTCTCTGCTTCCTTCCCTCCTTTCCTCACATCAACCAACCCACCTTTTATCTGCCTCCCCCCGCCCCAATTTTATTTCTTAACTTCATTTATATCTTGCCTTTCTGAGCAGTGGGAATCCAGATCAGCATACATCATTCTCCTCTATTTTATTTTCACAACAACCCTGCAAAGTAGGATTGATCAAAGAATATGAATTAGTTCTTACATTAGTGTGTATCTCTGGATTATTTAACTCTGATGATTCTCAGCAGAAAGTGTAAAATGTTTCAACTGAGAAGTACAGTGCTGGACTTCCTATCAACGTGATAGGGCAGTACCACGTTGCGTCCGCGTGAGATGGCTCATTAGCACATGCACGCTATCACTTGCTGTCACAATTTACATGACAGATGAGCACGTTTGAATGGGCCAGCCTTTTAAAGTAGTCCCCAGTACAACTGAAGATGATTCTCAAACTGTCTACAAATTAGTGAGCATGAATAAAATTGTTCCATTAGTGATGGAGTAATTTAGCAATGTGTTCCATAGTGACAGACCAAGATCATATCAAACTGTAATTAGAACACATAATTGAGAAGTGGTGATTTAATTATAAAAAAATGAAGTTTCTTATCCCTTTTCTACAGAGCTCTGGTCATTTGCACAGGTGGAAAATTAAGGCCTGTTAATTCCTCATCTGCTGAGTAAATTTGTGGCAAGGATGAGGCAGCAAGTTCCCTGTGCTCTCTGCCTCCTTACTTCTCTAGCACAGTGCCAGAAATGGAGGACTTTCTAGTTGTATCTAAATGCAATTTGTTATGATGAACAAATCAGGATGTAGCTACACATTATTTTTTTTCTCACACTGTCCCTAGGTCTTTACAATCAGACATGTACTATTAAGTTCCAGGCTGGAAATTTAATTCCAAGGCATATGCAGTTCCAGTTGGGATTATGGGATTTGTGGGGCACAAACTTCCCCTTTGTGTAATTTTCTTCTGACCTGAAATGGATCCAGGAGTTTGTTGTTCTTCCCTTTGGGGGGGAAATGGTTGGCAGGTAAATTTCCCTGAAGGGGCAAATAACAGCTCCCTGGGCCATTTCATGTTGGGAAAATGCCCTCACTCAATTGTCATCAGTGACTTTTTGACAAGATATGGTTGGCTTGATAGGGCTGTAGTGTTATCCCTTCCACTATGTGTTGCCTGATTGGATGGGATTTCCATGTGTACAATCCAAGAAGAAGGAGAACACGGCACAGGCAGCCAAATGGAACATTGGCATCTGTCAGGATTGAATAAACGGTGGATGCTTGGAGAAAGGGGGATGGATCTAACCATTGTCCAATGAGCTCCCTCTGACTTAAATGGCTCTTACTCTCCTAGAAGAAGGGGTAAACCCACATGGCGGGAAGAGGGGCACCGCAGGGTAGGGGGGTGCGACTCCCTGGGTGGAGCAGTGGTTGGGCCATTGAGGGGGCGTGGCCAAGGTGTTCTGGGGCATGGCAGGATTGGGCGATACTGGTGTAGAGCGCTTGTGCATCCTGGGCTTGATTTCCCCTTGTTCAACCCCTGGGTAAACCCTAGAGGTTTATTTTGGGGGGAAGGTAGATATGTTGAGATTGAAATCACTAGTCTTGATTTGATTGACAAATCAAAGCATATGTGATGCAGACTTGTGCAAATCAATGTCGAAGGATCTGAAACTTAATCTTAAGCAATCTTTCTAAATGTATAAAGAACTATCCAATGTGTAAGAGTCTAGAACAAAAGAGGCATAACAATAAATTAATTTTATGGATTTTTTTTGTTTTAAAAATCTATACTTACTGGCAAAGCTACTGGTGATAGCAAAATAATCATCTGAAGATCTCCCACAAGTTACCATAATGATTCCAATCTGGAGCAGTAAAAATCAAATCAAGTTTATGTTTCTCTCTGGCCCCTGCTGTTTTATGATTTTTATAGCTTCGTTCGTGCATAAACATTTCTGCAGATGATTCTAATTGGGTGAAGAGTAACCGGTGGGGAACTCCTGCTGCCAAAACGTTCTCTCATGGCACGCTAGACGGTATTTAACAACAGGGAAAAGATATTGCTGGTAATGACTGTGCATGTGAAAGACTCTTAATTTCACATTTGTGTTCTTTGAATATAAACAATTTCTTGGTCACCTTAAAATTAAATCAACCCCTCCCCCCTCCCCTTCTGCTTTTTTCTTCCAGTGGCACTCTCTTATTTCTTTTTATCATGCAAAATATGTAAGGTGCTATAATTTTTTCTGATGATGTCACTGGATGTTGAATTAGTTCTCAAAGAACCGGTTTTTCTTTTGTACCGCTTCTGATGTTTACAAATTGTAGGTGTGATCCAGCCAAAAAGAAGTACCCTGTTTCTCCGAAAATAAGACATCCCCTGAAAATAAGACACAGTAGAGGTTTTGCTGAAGTGCTAAATATAAGGCCTCCCCCGAAAGTAAGACGTAGCAAAACAGAACGGAACACCAGAGCACCAGAATTCTTCTTCATGGAAAAATAAAACATCCCCTGAAAATAAGACATAGCGCATCTTTGGGAGCAAAAATTAATATAAGACACTGTCTTATTTTCGGAGAAACATGGTACTTTAATGCCCCCCCAAGTCCCTGGGAGAGATTTAAGTGTTCTGCAGTGGACGCCTATGCATTTTTACTCAGATGAACATCCTGCTGTTCTGGAAAAGCCTCTTCTGATGCACATGCCTATGCATATGCCAATCATAGATTTGGGTGACAAGTTAGGAGCCAAAACTACCAGACTATGGACACACAGCCTGTAAAACGCACAACAGCCATTTTATTTTTAATTTATAGTTTGGTCACAACATAAAACACAACAATTGTGTTCACAATATTAATTTTTTAAAACACACTTCATAAATAGGAGGAAATGCAAACAATAGAATTCCCAGCAGGTGCATGCTTGCTTGAATGGGCCAACAAAACCGATCCAGTATGTTTCCAGGACAGAATTCCAAAACTGAGATGGCGGTAGAAAGTGCCATCAAGGCATAGCCAACTTGAAACAAGAAATGATTTGCCATTTCTTGTCTCTGCATAGCAACTCTGAACTGGTTGGTCTCCTATACAAAGACGAAGCAGGATCAACCCCCCACTTCGCTTCTGAGGTCTGATGAAATGGGCTACCTTGGGCCACCTAGGTCAAGTCGACTGAGGAATCACCATAAAAACAGCTCTGTGACCAATAATGACCATTGGCATATTAGGTGATAATTGCATATATAAGTGGATCTTATTTTCAAATCAGATCATGAGGAAGCATATATTGATGAAGCAGATTGCTCAAATTTCTTGTCAGTAAGCCATATAGACCTTTAAAAATTCTCTGCATACCTAAAGATGGTGAAGTAGACAAGTCAAATATCTTGTCTGTAGGCCATATAGACCTTTAAAGATTCTTTACATACCTAAAGATGTTGGGAGGCCGATATGCAAAGTAACAACAACAACAACCAGAAAAGTATATTTGCATAGCATAGTCAAGTGCATAGTGGCATTAACACATCAGCAGTTGGGATAACCAGTGATACATCCAGGTTGTTGACTTTGCAATGGGGACAAGAATACTCAGAGGAAATGTTTAATTTCTTTCCTTTGTGATGGAGGCTGTCTGAATAAGACTCAAAATGGAATTGATCTCCCTTTCTCTCTCTTCTGGCTTCAAAGCTTCCCTTAATGCTTTTTGGATTGGATCCCAGAATGGCTATACCTTGTAGCACTTTTAAAAAGAAAAAAAAACCCTGAAGACATGGTCTGTCAGCAGAATTTCAGTAATACAATACAATGTAGGTTAACGCTGTGAGGGTTTCTGAAAAAAAGTTGCCTTTGAGTTAGCTTCCATCTGACAGATAATGTATTGGACTGCTTATTAGTTGTTTATGTATTCTTCCTGAAATCTTATCTCAGCCAATCAGGGATACGTTCAGTGTAATGGTATCACTTTGATCTCAGGCTTCACTGTGCCCATTATGCCCGTTTCAAAAGAACATGAGAAGAACCTGGCTGGATCAGACTGGAAGTCCATTTAATACAGTATACTATTCCACACAATGGGCAACCAGTCACCCTGGAGGGCCAAACAAACAGAGCACAAAGGATGAGTTCTTCGCTTGATTCTGCCTCCTTAGCACTAGTATTCAGAAGTCTGTTTCTCTGTATATGGCAGTTTCCTTTAGTCTCCATGGTTAGTAGCTAATGTATTGATGGACCTCTCCTCCAGCCCCGCCCACCTCACAGGGTGTTTGTTGTGAGGGGGGAAGGGCAAGGAGATCGTAAGCCCCTTTGAGTCTCCTGCAGGAGAGAAAGGGGGACTATAAATCCAAACTCTTCTTGTTCTTCTTCTCCATAAATCTGTCTTCCCATCTTTCCAAGTGTTTTTCTGAGAGACCAAAAACTTTGCTGAATAAAAATCTTGTTCACCTTGTTCCTTGTCATCCTTTCCTCAATCTGCCGCTGCTTAGATGCCAATATTTCAAACCTGATCTTCATCCTGGGGATGGTCATCTGAGCCAATCAGGAATCATATACTAAGTGTGACAGTATTGTGACAATATGTAATTCATTAGATCTGCCTCTGTAAAGATGTCACAAAGTCAACTGAAAGTGAGGACAAATGGCCTGGGATCAGCGCTGCCTTCTCTATGAGTGGGCAAATACTTCAGAGCAACCACCAAGAACTGCCAAACAGGGTTAGGTTGTGTGAAATTGTCACTACTATGAAAAGTGGTGGAAGGATATTAATTAGGGTTTCCCACTCTGGGTTGGGAAATGCCTTGAGAGTTGGGGGTGGAACCAAGGGAGGGGGGCATTTGGGGGCGACCGGGACCTCAATGGAGTACAGTGCCATAGAATCCACCCTCCAGAGCGGCCGTTTTATCCACAGAAATCAATCTTGGTCGTCTGGAGATCAACTATGATAGTGGGAAAGTTGGTAGCACAGATAATAATATGAATCCTTCTGCTCTTACCAGGTTTCAGATTCAGTTTCTTCCATACAATTTTGCATGTGTTTGTTGTTGCAGTCATGCACAGCAAACTATTTGGGCAGGGGGGGGAACAATGAAAAAGTGGAAGATGAAAGAAGTTAAGCACACTCCACGCCTCTTCTCAATTTCAAATCACACCTGCACAGAGCTTTATTCTCCTCGAAGCAACTGTCAGAGCTTGGTTTCATGCGTCTGAGGGGAAGATATATTAGTTTGACCCTCAATAAGTTCTATGTTGAGTTTCATTTTTTTAAAGGGAGTCTGGTCCCTTTCGTGCCCACTGAATGCCAGTCTTGAGCAGAGATGGCACCTTTGAAGATTATGACACTTTTGAAATATCCTTCCAGCATACCAAAATGGCAGCACTGCTCTTTTAGAATGTAGAATCAGTGAGGCTGTTCCTTAAATGATCAGGAATAATTCAAGGTAGATTTTAAACCATAGAACCAAAAATCCTCATAAAATGTTAATAATTGTATCTGAACTTGTCTGGATTTGAATGGGACCAAAGAGCAAACAGATAAAGTTGATAAAATCAAATTTTAAAAAGGTATCACTGTTAGAATTTTAAAAAAACCCAAGCATATGCAACATTTTTTTTTCTTTTATGCTCTGTTACAGCATTGAAATAGGCTTTGGGCATTTAATTCTTACCCACTTACATTTGGATTCAACTGTTAAAATTGCCTTTCATTGATTCAGCTAGCAGCGAAACAACTTGAAGCCTAAAGCTGTACCATAGAGATATCTGTCATTTGAATAAATTTGATTTTTTTTAACCAGGGATCTTGGATGAAGGGGCTTGTTGCTTTCACTCTGTTGAAGTTCTGCCTGCCAACATTTTTAGAAATCAGGGACAACTGTATTCACATCAGATCTGCAGCCAAGTGAAGAAGAACAGAGTTTGTGGCCATAGGATATTAGCAGTTGTCAGTTTATCATCAATGATCAGTAAATTAAAGAGACAAGGAGTGATACAGTACATGATGTAGGTAACAAACATATTGCTCTATATAGACAGATAACCTCATGGGCTTCATGGAAAGAAAATGGAGAGGAAATAATGGACTATTTACTTACTTACTTATTTACTTACTTACTTATTTTCTTCTTTTTCCTCCCAATAGGGACCTAAAACAGTTTATCTTATTCTCCTCTCTTCCATTTTATCCTCAAAATAATCCTATGAAGTAGATTAAGCTATGAGACAGTGACAGGCCATGGTCAACCAGCAAGCTTCCGTGAAGATTAGATCCTGAGTCACTCAAAGACCTAGTTTAAAACTTCAACCAATATGAATTCTATTGTATTGTCGAAGGCTTTCATGGTCGGATTTAACTGGTTCTGGTGGATTTTCCTGGCTGTGTGGCTGTGGTCTGGTGGATCCACCAGACCACGGCCACACAGCCCAGAAAACCCACCAGAACCAGATAAATTCTATTGTTTATGTGTTCCTCTTAGACACCATCTTATCAAAATAAACTATAGCCATCTAAAAGGTACAAAATTGACCAAATTTATGAAGCAAACTATAGAGGGAAATCGATAAATTAAGGACCAAATGAGATGTGATAGCATCCTCATGGCCACCATGAGGATACCACCACCATTTAAAACTTATTTGAAAATATGATGCAGCAGGCTGAGGTGCTTTCCCTCAGTGAATCTTATCAAGAGTTTAAATAGCGACACTCCTCCACACACAATGACAATTTCTGCCCATTAAAAGTTATGGGCGGGGAAGGAGCACAAGGGCACTGTGCTGCAAGCCCAGTCAGGTTTGGCCCTAATAGTATTTTCAAATTACTTTAAAATTGTGGTGGCTCCCTCAGGGTGGCTACAAAGAAGTGTAATGTCTAGTTTGACCCTTAGTAACATTTATTGTCTGAAGACATTTATCAAAAGATGGAACAGAAGCAGTATCTATCTCTAAGAGTCCATACATGTGTTTATTTATTTATTTAATTTATTTATTTCTTAGTTTTTTATACCGCCCTATCTCCAAGGGGCTCTGGGCGATTTACAACGTAAAATCCAATACACTATTAACGAGGAGCAAACAATAAAAACAATTTACATAGGCTCCAACAGTTTAAATTACTAAAATAAGGGATAAAATCCCATTTAAAACAGCGGTAATATAATAGAAGGCGCCCAATAAATCTAGTATCAATCCCTCCTCTCAGAACAGAAAAAGGGGAGGGCGGCGGGTCCCAACAATATAGGGTACCCAGATGTAAAAACAGAGCAGAGAAAGAGGGGGGGCAGTACCTCAGCGGTGTGTCAACCAGTGGTGGGATTTAAATAATTTAACAACCGGTTCCAGTAGTGGGATTCAAATAATGTAACAACTGGTTGTTTACAACCATTTTAATAACCGGTTCTGCCGAAGTTGTGTGACCCTGCTGAATCCCACCACTGGTGTCAACCCAATATAGTCAATGTGGCATAGGGCTTGGATCAGGCTCTTGGGGAGGTCAGGATTCAAACTTACTGGGTGTCTTTGGACCAGTCGTTCTGTTTCAGCCTAACCCACCTCATAGCATTGTCATGAGGATCAATTGGGAGGAGAACTATGAACTCTCAGAACTCCTTGGAGCAAGGGCCAGATAAAATGCTCTGTAGGGACAGACAGAACAAAACCATGTAGCATCCTTTTATGCCTTTGAGAAGGAAATGGGAAATTGCATGACTTGCAGGTTCCCCATGGGTTCTACCTTCTGACAGGTAAACTGTTGAGGCATTTTCTGAAGCAATCTATTGCCAGACAAAAACAATCTCTATGGTGCTTTGACGGCACTAGAACAATTTGATTCAAATTAATGGGAAGTGAAAGATGGGTTGTTAGATTTTTGGGTATATTTGTATGATTGTAAAATTTTGTCATGTTTTATTATTTTGGGACAGGGTTTACTCTGCATCATTTAAAAGGGGAAATATTGCAGTATGGATTTCTTCCTTCTAAATGGAGAGAATTGAGTTTGTGAGTTATAAAAAGGGAATTGCTTTTGTCTAATATTATAGGGTTGCCAATTCTGAGGAAAATTCCTGGAGATTTGGGGGTTGGCATTTTGAGGGGGGACCTTAGCAGAGTTTAATGCTCTAGAGTAGACCCCACCCTCTAAAGCAGCCATTTCCTCCAAGAAAACTGATCACTGTCATCTGGAAATGTTATAATTCTGGAAGATCTCCTGACCTCGCCTGAAGTAATATGTATGCACATACATATTTGCTTATTTACATGTACTTCATAATTTAGTTCCTGAAAAGAAATATCTGTTGAATATTTTGTGTCAAAATACTGGGATGAATTGCACAAACTGGAAACCAAACAGAATGGACTTTATGATAATATGGGCCCAAATTAAGCATACAAATTTTTATTATTTCAGCAGATTGTCAGTTTGGGCTTAATTATTGTGATGAAGTTGTTGCAAGTCCTAAGCAGAAGTAGCAGTTTTAACATTACTTGAAGCAGGACAGCCAGTATTCCGCTTTATGACAGAAGGCCTCTCAAACAGGATTATGATCAGTGCAAAGAGAAAATACAGAAGTACACAACGCAGGAACATCTTTAAGCAGGGCCAGCTTGCATTTAATGAAAAAGAAGAAAAAAGCTTCCTGGGAACTGTAATAAAGACAATGAGGTTACCGGTAAGCAGAAAATGAAATATTTGCAAGCCAGTTGGAAATCGGCAAGACTCAAAGTGACTGGACAAAAACTAGATGTCACAGCGAGAAGTCTGGCAGCTTCTATTATTTTTATAAGGACAATAGGAAAGCAGCATTGCTTATCCAGGACTGAGGGATGAAATTCTTTGTGTTTTGACTGAAGACTGTCAGAACATTACAAAGGTGGGACAACCATTCCATCTCTGCTTTAGTTCACTGACAGCGTGCAAATGCACATACAGCCAAGACACTCAGCTCTAAAAAGCTGTCTGTGGGAAGGTTTCCAGAGATAAACACAGATGAAAAGAGTGCTAGAAAAAGGATGTGAGGGCAGGAATTCTTTAGGCTGATCCTGCATTGAGCAGGGGGTTGGACAAGATGCCCTGTATGGCCCTTACTAATTCTAAGATTTTACGACAGAATTGTGAAGCAGAGAAGCCCTAGCTAAAACGTTTAGGGTTGGTCAATACTAAAAAAATTCGGTAAAATTCGGATTTGGGTATTTTGGGGCATACATGATTTGTATGCCTGAATCCGAATCATAGCCAATTCGGATATGCCCAAAAATTCGGGTAAATCCGAAAAATTCGGGTCGTTTTATTATTATTTTGAATTTTTGGTGTTTTTACACATTTTGGCCTGCAGTGGGCGTATTTTTAAAGTTAGTGGCACTAAACTTTCAGGATATCATCTGGAGACTGTCCTGATGATTCTTCCCAGGTTTGGTGCAGTTTGGCTCAGGGGGGGCAAAGTTATTGACCCTCAAAAGGGGTGCCCCATCCCCCATTGTTTCCAATGGAAGCTAACAGGAGATGGGGGCTACACTTTTGAAGGTGTACCTGAACCAAACTTCACCAAACTTGGGGAGTATCATAGGAACAGTACTTGTATGATACCCTGAAATTCTGGTGACAGTAGACCTAAAACTGAACCCCTCACAGTCACCCAAAGAAATTTCCCCAGATTCTGTGCTCTGCAGTGGTTGGCTGACTCCATTGCAGCCAATGGGAAATTTCTGTGGGAGGGCTGTGGAGTGCACATTTCTCATGGTAAACCCACAAAACTTTCAGGGTGTCTTCAGGAGAGTCTCTTCATGACACCATCCAGGTTTGGTGACCGTTGCTTCAAGGGGTTCAATGTTATGGGTAGGGTACATCTCCCACTGCCCCATAAGCAAAGTTCCTCAAACCTGGATGGTGTCATCCAGAGACTCTCCTGAAGATACCCTGAACGTTTTGTGACTGTAATGTGCACCCACAGCCCTCCACCAGAAATTCCCCATTGACAGCAATGCAGAAGTCACTGCAGAAAAAAGAATCTTGGGCAAATTTTTGGGAGTGCCTGCAGGGGCACATTTTTAGACATATCAGCACCAAAATATCAGGGTATCATCAGGAGACTGTCCTGATGACATCCCCCAAGCTTGGTGCAGTTTGGTTTAGGGGGGCCAAAGTTATGGACCCTCAAAATGGTAGCCACCATCTCCTTAGTTCCCATTGGAAAGAATGGGGGATAGGGACAGTCTCCTGATGATACCCTCCAAGTTTGGTGCCAATATGTTTAAAAATGCAGATCTGTTAGGATTCGGACAGCTCAGATTCGGACCCTGCTCATCCGAATCCATTCAGATTCGGTAAAAATCCAGATTCGGACTGTCCGAATCTCCAACCCTAAAAACGTTGCTTCTGACAATTAAATCTAACTCCCCATGAACACCCATGGCTCCACCCTCAATTTCTTGGAGGAGATCATAATTCTAACATACTTAGTTGTAATAAAAATTACTGAGGTCGTTTCCCCACTTACCTCGACCAAAGGTTGTTGCGCGCTACTCCCATCAAAAGGCGCCATTTCGAGGAGTGGCAGGAATGACTCACACTGAGGGGGCGCGACAGCGGCAGCATCGGGGCGGCTGCGCTGTCACTGACCTTGTAGTGGGGAGTGCCGGGGGACCCCGCGCTACTTGGGGAGAGTAGCGCGCAGCAGCAGGTAAGTGGAGAAACAACCTACGATAGACCTTTTCCGCACAAGTCAACTGGAATGTTTCCAGAATGTTTTTGATCCCCCTCCCCCTTTACCATGATGTTTGTCTGCCCTCACCTCCTCCAAATGTTTCATGGCTGCTTCATTGCTTGGATGCTCTGAAGCTCTGTTTAATAAATGCTTCCCTAATTCAACCAAACAACAACAACAAAAACACCAAATGATGAAAATAAAAAGGCAAGGGGGAAAGGTGTGAAGTCAGGGATGCAAACAAATGCTGCTGAGGGGAAAGTTGGGCAGTGGCACAGAGGCATGGCAAATGGCAGTGGGAAAGATAAAACATTTTAAATATGACAGCAATGTAAGGGAAGCTAGCTCAGAATACATTATAGGAGAAAACAGGGAAAAACTCCTTAAAGGAAATATTTTATTATCATCCTGAAAATGTAAGTATCTTCTGCGGAAAAGCCCATAATATGAAGTGTTCAGAACACTGATACAGGTGTGATTGTTATTGCTTTTAAATGCTTTGACATAATCTTGCTATTGAGTTGTTTAACTGCAGATGACATTAAGAATGAAAAAACTCCATACGCTACTTCAAGATTTTGATTAACACATCTCATATTTTATACTTTATATTACTGCCAAAAGGCAAGCCGTGCAGTTGTATATTATACAATGTGCATTATAAGGCTATACAACGTAACAGAGCTATTTAAAAGAAATTATCTCATTAGAAATGGAATACAGGCAAAAGAAACCCATAATAGCATTTTCTGCAAATTGCATTTCAGTTGACAAATCCCCATTAAGGTAGAGTAAAAGCAGAACATTGTTACATATTTTTTGCAAACACCAGTATTATGCATAGGGCAGGCTAAGGCTACATGACATAATTCACCACTAGATGTGATCCTTCTCAAACCATTAACAATTCCAGTATTCATATTAATTGCACATCATAATTCTTATAGTTTTGATTACTGCTGTACATGAGAAATGACCAGAGGCGTAGCTAGGGAAAATGGAGCCCGGGGCAAAATCTGAGTTTTGCGTGCCCCCTCCCACCATGTTCATTTGTGTTTTTTTGTATTATTTAGTGTTTTCAGTTGTTGGCCTGCAGGGGGCACAGTTTTTAGGCTAGCAGTACCAAAATTTCAGGGGATCTTTAGGAGACTCCCCTAATGATTTGGTTTGGTGAAGTTTGCTTCAGGGGCTCCAAAGTTATGGAGCCTCAAAAATGTAGCCCCCATCTCCTATTAGTTCCCATTAGAAACAATGGGGGATGGGACACCCCCTTTGGGAGTCCATAACTTTTGACCCCCAAACCAAACCTCACCAAACCTGGGTGGTATCATCAGGAGATTCTTCCGAAAACTCCCTAAAATTTTCATGCTGCTAGCCTAAAAACTGTGCCCCCTGCAGGCCAAAACCTGAAAAACACTAAAAAATACAAAAACACAAACTTGAATTTTGCTCTCCCCGAGGCGTGCGCCCGGTGCAATGTTCACCCCCCAGCCCCCTTGTAGCTTCACCTCTGGAAAGACTGTAAAAGTGCATGGATGGTCTTGTTCATGATGCTAGTGAAAAAAAACAGAATTGTTCAAGAACAATGTGATAACTAAGAAAGAAAAGTCAAATGGTACCACGGCGCCATGGTATAAATAAACAATTAAATTACCTTTTCTTTTAATAACAGTCCACATCAGCTTTGTGAGGCAGCTACCTGATCCTCCTTCAACATGGCTATAAAGAAAGTCCTTCAAGATAAATCTTGGGGTTGATACACTTTGCAGAAGCAAATGTTTATTGGATTTTAATAGCTGGAAACTGTACATTCCCAAGCTTGCCTCCACCCAGTTTACCAACAAGTGTCCCCATTTCCTGACACAAGGTAGAAGGGGCAAAGCTTCTCATTATAATGCATGGCTGATCAGGATTTACTACCTGATACTCTCCCCTTTTGGGGAAGAAAGGAAAAGGAAGCAGCCTCGGGGCATCTTATTGGGTCAGCTGGAGTAACCTTGAACATTCTTCCAATAACTAATAAATTCTAGTGGTTTATAGAGATGTACAGTAATCATCAAGAGAATGGGCTCCAAAATATCCATATAAAGGGATCTTGCATAAGCCCTTGTTTTGGTGGGATTCTTTAGGGGGGAAGTTGAGAAAGCATGGTTTGTAGAAAAACTCAATTATTTGAAACTGGAGCAATCCCTAATTTCAAAATGAATGATAATTTTGCCATGTCTGATGTATTTCCTATGAAATATATTGCAAGAAAAAATAAATACTAATATTAGATAAAGATCCTGGTGTTTTTGCACAAATATAAAAGGAAACATAAGTGTTTTAACACTGGCTGCAAGAATTTCTGCTTTGTTTGTTTGTTTGTTTGTTTGTTTGTGTGTTTGTTTGTTTTGGTCCTTGTCCCCCCCCCCCCCGTGGCCTGAAGACCAGGACATTCACTAACTGCTTATTGAATATCAATCAGCAGCTCATGAACTGGATCAAGATGGCATATTTGCCAATTATAATTCAGCTATACTTTGTACTGGAAGCGCTTTGTGTAATTTTCTTGTCAGTTTGTTCACAATGAAGAGGATTCTGATGGGGAAACAATAACATTTCTTGCCATAGAAGTGGGGAAGCAAGAGAGAGAGAGAAATACCTTTTAAAAACTGGGCTACTTGGGTTTGTTTCTCATGATCTATAGATAAAAGTAAATATGTCTTCTCCACCCCTAAAGATGTTGATAACAGATTTGAGAAATCACAAAATAAATAACAGTGCAGCATTCAGACATTTGGGGATTTTTTGTGGAGGGGGGGAGAGATTCTTATTGTTATGTACTTTTTATGCTCAGTCTGTTTTGCAGTTCTCAAACATGATTGAAATATGCATTATATAAAAACTGTATCAAATATAATGTTGGTAGGAGCCATTAATTTCAAGGCACAATCCCTGCAGTTACTTCATAGGGATCATGATACTCCAAAGAAGAACATGAATCAGACAGTATCTATTTTAAGTCTCAAAAGCCCAAGTGTATTGTGTACATTTCATGTGGCACACAAGTTGTGTCATGGTGACAAAGCATGGTGTCAGACTGACCTTGCTGCCTGATACAAGTGATCGGCTAGAACTACAAGCAGAAAACCTTGGATGTGGCTTGGAAATTCTTGTGGTGAATTGCTTTGAAGGGTTAGCCCATAGATCTAAAACAACAAAAATAAATGTACCTTGGTGTGACAATCTGGGTGCTTCCTATTGTGCTCAGTATTTTCTATGAAACTGAAAGCACAATTCAATGAGACGTTCAACCTTTTCTGAAATTGCTTGTTTATGATACTGAGCTTTTCCAAAGTATGTTTTTGAGGTTGTTACAGATAGATGTCATCCAGAAGGCCTACTACTTCTCAAGATCAGCAGGTACATAAAAATATTGATGGCACCCTTGGTGTTAATCTGGCCTCAGTGTACGGCTGGCAGCTCCTTCATGACCACGGGTGGGGAATGAGGGGTAAAGTTCTCAGACCCAAGTTGGGGATAGTGGTGAATCTGCAAAAAATGTCACTCAGGGCACCGTTGAAATTGGGCCCCCGTGAAATTGATGGAACTGGGAAGAAGCAACAGGCAGGAAGGCAGGCAGAATTTGGAAGAAGCGGGAGGTAGGAAATGGAACTTGGAAGAAGCAGCAGGCAGATGGCGGATGGAACTTGGAAGAAACAGTGGGCAGAGCGGGTGGGGCAGGGGGGGCAGGGGGAAGAAGTGACAAGTGGGGGCAGGAGGAAGAAGTGACAGGTGGGCAGGGTGGGCAGAACTTGGAAGAAGCAGTGAATGGTGGATGAGCGGCCAGCAGGCAAGCATCAGGTCCTGTTTGTTCCGGGTGGGGGGAGTCCTCGGCTGCTACTGGGCCAAGTGGGAGGAGGCCTGGCTGCCTGGGTTGCCTGCCCCACTTTCAAGTGTCACATGGGGGGCTCATTGGGCCTGCCCCCAGGAGCAAGCAGGGCCCAGGGCCCTCACAGATATGTCATTGATTGCAAAATTCTTGGAGATTTGGGGAACAATCTAGGGAGGTCAGAGACCTCAGTTGGGTAAATGCCATAAAGTCCACCCTCCAAAGCATTTATTTTCTTCAGGGAAATTGATCTCTGTAGTCTGGAGATGAGCTGTGATTCTATAGAATCCCCAGGTCCCAACAGGATGTTGGAATTCCTGCCTCAGCCAAGTGGTTTTAAGCAAGCAGTTGGCTTAGTTCAAGCATAACTGAGCTCTGTGAGGGGGGCGGGATATAAATTGAAATATAAATCAATAAAATAAACATGAAACCATTATTTATTTAAACTATGGCTAGATTATGAGAAACTCACACATCCTGTATTGTCGAAGGCTTTCACGGCCAGATTCAACTGGTTGTGGTGGGTTTTCCGGGCTGTGTGGCTGTGGTCTGATAGATCTTGTTCCTAAAGTTTTGCCTGCATCTGTGGCTGGCATCTTCAGAGGTGTATCACAGAGAGAAGTGTGTCACACACTGTGTCCAGTGAGAAGGGAAAGTTTAGTGGGGTATATATCGTCCATGTCCCAGGGTGGGGAACCAATTAGTAAGTGTTTGGGTGGAACTTGCTATGCAAAGGTGTGGTTGACTGCATTGTAATGTGGGTAGGGTTTTCCAGTCCAGGGAGTGATTCACATTTGCAATCCCTGCAGCAGCAACAGTCTTAGTGAATGCAAACCCTGTGTCCGGGTGGAGTCCATTGTCCATGAACCCAGCATGCCCTTGGACTTTGATTCTGGTAGCCAAGTTCACAAATCCTGGTAGCCAAGTTCACAAATCCTGGTTACATCACTTTTATTTTGGTCAGCTGACTCTGCACTGTGGAAATGTGTGAGGGCAGCAAAAGGGAACGAGCCAGGATGTGTACGTTAATACAGCACATGAAACCATAATTAATGTTAACTGTGGCTATTAATTAATTTTATTTTTTAAAAAAACATTTATTCGCTATCTTCCTTCCTTCATGACTCAAAGCTGCCTACAACATAGATAAGACACATAAAATAAAATACATTAAAAGCATAAAATCCAACACAATCACAACTCAGGACTGCTAAGACTCAGAGCCTTCGCCAAATGCTGTCCTAAATGCAACTGTCTTCAATTTCTTCCTGTGAAGAGGGGAGCAGGCACACTTTTCTGGGAAACTCTTCCATAATTGTGGGGAAGCCGTGATTTGAAAAAAAAACCCTCTCTCAGGTACCATTCCCAAATCTCCTAGCATTTGCCAAGACGGTATTGTGAACCCTCCACCTCATTAATACTTCATTCTGCTGCCTGTGCAGACCAGGTCTAAGGTGCAACTTGGTGGCCCACCTGGGCTTTTCTTCCCCATCTTCTTGAAAGTACACCACTGAGAATGTGGAAACCTCTCCCTCAAATACTTTTTACACATCTCTTTGAAATGCTTTTGACTCCCTTCAGAATTCTTCAACTGTTTCCCCAGAGCAAGAACACCAAAGTTTACTTCAGGTAAAAGTTGGTGTCAGTGTAAACCTGTGTAGTAACTGTCCTTCTCCCCCGCAAGATAAAATTATAGCAGTTCTGGCAACTGGACTCCAAGGCATAGGAGAACAACTGAGAAAAAATAGCAGCCAAGATTGCTGAAATCCAGACGCTACAGCCTGGCTAGGAAAATGCCATGCATATGATTCTGCCACTACCTACAGTATTCATGCTAGGATATATCCTGAATCAGCAGGAGTTTGCTGTCCTGAAATGCCTTTACAAGAGTAGTCCAATACTTGAGTAAATTAGACATTCTAGCAACCATATGCTTTTTGAATTCATCTATTTGATAGACAGACATTATCTGTCTATATCTTAATTGCTTAGAAACGACTATTGATAAAATTGGTTTCCTTAAGTAGCAAATCCTGATTTGCAGATGGGAACTTTTACATTAAAGAAAAAACCTCCCCCCCCCACCCCCCATGCAAATGTGTGAATTACAGGAACAATTTTAAAAGTTCACAATTCAGCTGAAATAAATGTTAGGTTTAATTCAATATGAGAGTTAAGCAGATGATCTTTGTTTCACTCTAGAGGGTGCTAGGCACCAAAATTCCACCGATGATCAGGCTTGGGATGCTTTAAAAACTCCCATCATCCAAATTTTCTTTTAGACTTTAGGGCTGCAATTTATGTGAACTGGTGGAATTGCTGTATCTGTCATCCTTTATTGTTTCATTATTTTTAATAATTTTATTTTAATTCCATCCTTCTTCCAGGGACTCTGTGTGGTGAACATAGTTCTCTGTTGCTTTATGACTCCCCACAATTAAAAAAAAAAATCTTTGCATTGCAGCATGCCCATGTTGTCAGTGTACTTTAGCAAAATGTAGCAAAATGTAAAGTGATGCACATAGGGGCAAAAAATCCAAACTTCACATACACGCTACAAGGGTCAGTGCTATCAGTCACAGACCAGGAAAGGGATTTGGGCGTCTTAGTTGATAGTTCCATGGGAATGTCAACTCAGCGCATGGCAGCTGTGAAAAAGGCAAACTCTATGCTGGGAATAATTAGGAAAGGAGTTGATAATAAAACTGCAAAGATTGTCATGCCCTTATATAAAACTGTGGTGCAACCGCACTTGGACTACTGTGTTCAGTTCTGGTCGCCACATCTCAAAAAGGATATCGAAGAGATAGAAAAAGTGCAGAGAAGGACAACGAGGATGATTGAGGGACTGGAGCACCTTCCTTATGAGGAGAGACTGCAGCGTTTGGGACTCTTTAGTTTGGAGAGGAGACGTCTGAGGGGGGATATGATTGAAGTCTATAAAATTATGCATGGGGTAGAAAATGTTGACAGAGAGAAATTTTTCTCTCTTTCTCACAATACTAGAACCAGGGGGCATTCATTGAAAATGCTGGGGGGAAGAATTAGGACTAATAAAAGGAAACACTTCTTCACACAACGTGTGATTGGTGTTTGGAATATGCTGCCACAGGAGGTGGTGATGGCCACTAACCTGGATAGCTTTAAGAGGGGCTTGGACAGATTTATGGAGGAGAACTCGATTGATGGCTACCAATCTTGATCCTCCTTGATCTGAGATTGCAAATGCCTTAGCAGACCAGGTGCTCAGGAGCAGCAGCCGCAGAAGGCCATTGCTTTCACATCCTGCATGTGAGCTCCCAAAGTTATCTCGTGGGCCATTGCGTGTAGCAGAGTGCTGGACTAGATGGACTCTGGTCTGATCCAGCAGGCTTGTTCTTATGTTCTTACGTGTACATATAACTTTAATTAACACAAGTGAACTGACAGTTCTTTGGCCAGTGTGTGATGAAATCTGTGGACCAGATTCTAATTTCATGGATTCTAATCAATAGAACCAAGCCTTTAAGCACAGCAATTTGTGAGCTTGTCCAAGGGTTTTCCTTTGAACACTATAACCTGCTTTCTCTCCGCCTGTCTTTGTAAGTGTAATTAGACTTTTGCAGTCACAGCCAAAAAAAGTCATAAGCATCCCTTCAGTCCTATCCTGATTGCTGGCATGCTTCCAGACCCATTTCAATTGAAATGGAAATGGAAAAGATAAGTATAAAAAGAGGTCAATGTTGGTAGTGTTTTCAGAGTTGGACTTGATTGCATGCAATCTGTTAGCAATAAGCAGCATTCGGGTGCTAAAAATTGAGCAACAGGACTAGGTCTTGAGCTTACAATTCAAGCCAGCAAAGGTCCTTTTTAACAATGGGCAACAAGGGCAGCTGCCTCGGCTCCTAAACTGGGGGAAGTGCAACCTCCACAACCTTATCTCTCCAACAGAGAGGGGCAGTGGGCTCAGCAGCGACAGTGTGGTGGGTCTCATCAACAACTCAGTGAGAGATCACACAGAAAGCTGATGAACTAATGGTCCAATCCTATTGGGGGACTGAATCATGTCATGGAGGCAGTGTGGGGCTGTCCCTTCCACTGGCACAAGGGGCACCCCTGCTGGTGGGAGAGGGTAAAGACTCTAGTGGCCAGCTGCCCCTCAGCTCCATGGCAGCAAAACCCAGAAGTCTGGGCTGCCCTGGAGCATAAAGCATAAGCATTTATTGTCATTGTGCACGCACAACTAAAATTTACAGCAGCATTCCTCAATGCACACAATTCCAGACTCATACTCCATCCTCACTTTCCCCTTACTCCACCCATCACTACACAGCCCCAAACACATCAACACAAAGCCCTGGAGTTCAGCATAGCCACAGCTCTAGAGTAGAAGCTATCTCCAAGCCTCTTTGTCCTAATTTTTATAGACCTGTATCGTCTGCCAGATGGTAACAGTTCAAAAGGAGAGTGTGCTGGATGAGACAGGTCTCTCAGAATATTTTGGGCTTCCTTTAGGCTTCGGGAATTATAGAGTTCTTCCAAAGAGGGGAGAGGGCAGCCGATAATCCTCTGTGCAGTAGTGATCACCCTTTGGAGCGCCTTCCTATCTGCCACTGTGCAACTGGAGAACCATACACAGATGCAGTAGGTTGTGCTGGCATCTAATCAAACACTGGCACAGAGTGTGTGGGTCTGAAGATCTGAGATTGATCTGAGATTGCAAATGCCTTAACAGACCAGGTGATCGGGAGCAACAGCCACAGAAGGCCATTGCGTTCACATCCTACATGTGAGCTCCCAAAGGCACCTGGTGGGCCACTGCGAGTAGCAGAGAGCTGGACTAGATGGACTTTGGTCTGATCCAGCTGGCTTGTTCTTATGTTCTTATGTTCTTATGGGTCAGGTATTCCCATGGTGGAGCCAATCTATGTCCTTGGGTTTGCAGGCAGTTGCACCATGACCCAGGGCTTAGACTTACACTACCCTATGGAAGGCTTTCTGGTGGCAGGGGTTTTGGGAGAAGAGTTGTGCCTCCCTGCACTGGCGGAAACCGTCTGGAGGAGGCAATGCGGTGCCACAGCAACACTTTCCCCGGCTTCCTCAGACTGAGGATTGGGCTGCCCAATGTTTAAATCAGCATACAGTAACTCTTTTCTATGTGCACGTAGGATGTATTGTGGCAATTATAGCTGCACACATTGCCAGCCTAACATCTGTAACAACTTTCCAAAGCCACAGTGGCAAGGCAATAGCAAGACTGCATTAATATCCAGTATGTTAATTGCATGCAGTGTGTGCATTATTGAGAATATAGTGGCAGCCAATGAGCACTTATAATGTCAGACCAATTAACATAACATTGTGATGGTATAATATTGTCATAGTAAAATGGCTTGTTGGACAAGACATTTGCCCAGAAAGAGATAGGTCCTTTTATGTCATTCATTACAAACAGAAGAAATGTACTTTGGGGAGCCATTTGTAGAAGGGCAAAAATTGATTATTAAAAAAACCAAAGCCCTCCATCACACTGTGGTTCAATTTGGCACAGGACCGTATCACTCTCAAAAGACCTAATTTGGCTCAGTATGTAGATGAGATATTTTTATTGGTTTATAATATGTAGTTATTTATGGCTTAAGATTTCAAAGTTTGTCTTTCTCATGGGTCTGAGGCAGAAGACACTACCATAAAACAGAAAGCAAATTAACACCAGATAAAATATGTGGTAAACTTCAATGAGGCAATAACTCAGTATTGGCTTGTACACTGGAGAACTGAAAAGTCAGCTCAAAATAGGACATTGCCTACAAATTCTAGAATGGAGGCATGTGGTACATTCCTGAGGAAGAAGTTAAGCGGGAGCCACGGGAGTGAGAAGGTGGAACTGCAGTATATATCAGCTCCCATGTCCACTTCCAAAAAAACCCAACCTAGACATGATACAGTTAATGGCCAAGACATCATCATTATGTCATGCTCCCTAGTCCTTCAAAATGGGTGTAGACTGAAGCTGCCTCCTAAGTAGAATGAAAATTTAAAGTTAGTACCCACTAGTTCAAGGCAGTGTGGGAGGACATACAGATTTCATCCATGTCCAACATCCCAGCTTAGCACATGCTCATCAGGGCTCACAGTCAGTACATGGAATGGGAGGCCTCCAAGGTAGATTGGGGTTGCTATGCAGAAGAAAGTAGAGGCAAACCAGCTTTGCTTAGCACACCCCTGGATGAGATCACTGTAAGTCAACTGCAACTTGACAGCACGTTCTTCTTCTTTCAGTACTTCTCCCCTCAAGTCTGTTCTCGTACCCTCAAGGCAAGGTCCTTCTTGGAACATCTTCTATTCTGGTGTAGAGCATGCAGCCAATCTTGCTTTGCCATGCTTGGCAGTTCATCTGCTTGGCATATTGGAAGCTAAGGCTTCCGCCCTCATAAAAATAAGAAAAGAAAGGGGAAAAAATGGAAAAGAAACGCACATGCTCTCTTGCCTTTCTCACTGTGCTCTGATATGAACCCAGTCAATTTCACTTTAATGGGAGGGGAGTTATGAGGGGAAATTCATTTCCCCTGTTACTAATAGAGACAAATACTGAGTTAATTACATGATCAAGTGTGTGCAATGTTAAACAATCTGAATAACATGATCACATCCACCCACACACAAACGAAAAAACCCCGAAGTCAGATAAAATGTTTGTGAACATTCCTAGATGGAATATGATGGTTGGCTCTTCAATTAATCTCTTTTCTTCAGAAAGCAAGTTTTGCTGACCAGAAAGTGTAAGCAGAATGGGGATTAAAACCCCAGCCTCCCACATTTTAGTCTGACATGCCATCCACCACACCATATTGGCTGTATAATTTGGGGAATAATGTAATGATTCAGTGCTCTTGTTTTTAATCTATTGTCAGTTCATTTTCAGTACATGTATTTCAGTAGGCCTCTTCCTCCTCATTTGGTTGATGACTACATGAAGAGAGATTTGCAAGTCACACTTTATGCATTTTAAATAGCCATAATTATGATACCACCACCACCCGAGTATTCACACAGCATTCAAAAAATTGACCTTATGCAGCCTGAACATTATTCATAGTTAGTTAGATCTAATGAGATGAATCCAGCCTGGGGAAAAGTAGACTTCAGAGGAAGAAGTATCATATGACACAGGACAGCAGCCTATTTTGTTACAACAGGCAGCTGGAAATTGCCCTAAGCCAGTATAGGGTTAGGGTTAGTATTCAAACCTAATAAAATAAAAATAAAAAATTATAAGATATCCAGGTTCCATGTGACCCAATCCTGCTTTGTCTGAGATGAATCTGAGTTGAGACAACAGCGATGGTTTTCCTCCCAAAATAAGGGGGATGGTTGGCTGGAACATTGAGATAGAGAACACAAAGAATGCATCAGCAAGACAACGGAAACGGTCCATTTGCAGCTGCAAGATGGTCTTTTTAAAGTTTGGAAGTCCAAGCAAAGAACATGGCCATGGATGGGGTCAAATGTCCCTGGGCTGTGGCCATTTAGTCATGTGGGGGGGCAGAACCCCCCCACACACACTCACACCTCTCCTCCTTCTCCTCATGTCCATATACTCACTTCAAGACCTGGGGCAAAAAAGTTGTTTGGTCATGATGGGGGATGGCAGCCACCCATACTTGGGGTGGAGGAGAGGGAGGAACTCAGAATTCGCACCGGGCTACATTTTCCCTAGATATACCTCTGAACATGCTCTGTGGAGTCACAGATGTTAAATCTTGACTAAATCCTCTTGCAGGCTGGACCCAGTTTCTTTCTTTAACATTAGTTGGGCTCACTTCTGCATAAGTTCAGGTCTCCCAACCTTTGATTATTTATTGCATGTTATGAGCAATTGAAGCGATGCCATAATTTCAGTGTTGAAACATGGCTTAACTGCGAGATAATGGAAAAGCATTTGAAAATCTGGTTTGATTTTTAATTTTTTTTAAGTCAATTTATTCACAAAGCAGGGAGAAATAACCCAGCTTGGCTGGGGAAATGTTGCAAAAATCATATTCAAACAAAATGCTTTTTTTTTAAAAAAAATACTCCATTAGGCATGATCTGCAAAGTTGCATTAAAGGCTGTTGGAAACATTAACACCATCTCTTTAAAAGCACTCTAATAATTTCACTTACATTCTTAAAAGGACAAAACAGTTTTTAAAATCTCCCATTCATCCAGGCAAAACAGAACGGTGGGTGGCTGGGTGGGTTGGGTTTCATGTGTCAAGGCAGTATGATTAATTTGGGCCTTACTGGGCACATCACGGATCCAAGAAAATATCTTTATGAAGTACTTGAAGAAACCACAAAGACTCTGCTCCTTCAAGCTGAACAGTGATGGAACCCAAGCGATCCTTCATCTTTCTACTGTGCTGGGAGTTGCTGGGATACCAGATGAGCGGATGCTGAAGCTTAGGTAAGCTTCTTTGGCAAAAAGAACAATAGTAGGACCAGAAGAATCATTCATTGCCTCTACTGTTGTTGCTGGAACATGCTTTGGCTTCTTTGCTTTCCTCATTTGGACCAATTGGTGGCAGCGACTTGGATGTAAGAGCAAAACAAAATGAGACTGCAAAGGTTAGCCAAGCACTGTGCAAAGAGATGTGCAGAACTTCCCTGAGAATTTGTTTTTCGGAGGGGCTTTCCGCACTGACAGAGTTGTACTGGTTTCTATCTAGGTTCAACCTCAGTGTATCCTCACTGCAACTGAGCTCAACGTTGTTTTGTCTCAGTTCCCCCCCCCCCTCAGAACTGCGACATCCCTGTCGCAGTTATGAACTGCACCTTTCTGCTGAAACAAGGTCGATACTGCTTCGAAGCTTCGAAGTGCGGACGCATCGAAATGACACCTCATCCGTTCAACCAATCAGGTGCTGCTTTTGTGGCATGCGCAGAACGGGAGAGTTGTGGCGGGCATGTAACTGTAAACTGTAAACACTGTAAAAAAAAAAGAACGCTCCTGTTTCCCATGGTAACACAAGCTCCAATCACGATCAAGGAGCGAAACAGGCACCAAGATGATCCCGCCCACTTAGCTCGGTTCCAGGGGGCCAAGTAAGTTGCTGTGCAGACAGCCTGGAATCGCCCCCCACTGAAGGGAACCGAGTCGACCTTAGCTCCCTTCTGTAGTGCGGAAAGCCCCAAAGTGTTCCTTTTTGAAATCTCTGACCTCTGCAGGAAGTTCAGATGGCTTTAGCAAATCATACTCAGTGCCTTTTGTTATCGTCTCAACAGTCTTGGTACTGCATTTTTTTAAAAAAGGGAAATGGTAGGAGCATAGAATGGCTTCAGTCCTGTACCTTCCATCTTTGTTTCCATGAAGGGAAAAGGTGAAAAGCTAGGACAGTGGCTACACTATGGCTCACTTACATTTCAATTTTTTTCTTTAATCTGTCCCAAGTGATGCATAAAACGAAGCTTTTTAAAAAATAAAATGGATCATTGCTCTATTTTACATTTGCATTCATTTGTAGATGTAGGCAGTCCCAGCTACTCTGATCTTGTCATATTTTAGAAATTAAATACAGTTGGGCCTGGCAAGAATTTGGATGAGACACCTCCAAAAAATACCAGGGTCTTAGTGCGGAGAGAGGCAATGGCAAACCACTTCTGATTATTTCTTTCCTTGAATCCAGCCCCTCCCTCCAGATCTCCGTAAATCGAATGTGATTAGACAGAAAAAAAAGGCAGGAAGTGTTTGTCTCTCTTTAATCTGAAGTTATTTCACTTCTATGTCTGACTCCTCCCCCTTCATAGCTTCCCCCCCCCCCCTGAACTCTTAAAGACTCAGCATGGCTCAGCCAATTTGGAGGGCACTTTGCTTCCCAGAACTTTTGCCCACTCTCACAAACAATGGAGATTATGGGATCTGTCCTGCACTGAGTGTAAGCTGGAGGAAAAGGCATCTGTAACAGAAGATTTGCCCCCAAAAGAATCTCCTTTCAGTGTGGGGCATAGCACCAGTGTATAATCAGCCAGCAATACAGAAACAGAGAAGTGGCTGGGGAAGGTTTTGTGGAAGCTACTGTGAGGGTCATGGCGCAGAGGTTGAAGAAATAAGTTTCTGAGCACAGTCTTTATTACATTTCCCTTGAAACATCAGGAGGTCACTCAAGAAGAAGCATGAATGAGGAAATTGGAGCTATGAGAAGGGCAGAGTATCATTCTAGATTTCAGCATGAGGGATTGAAGAGGCTTTAGTAAGAGGAAAGATTCACAGCAGGAAAAGCTCACTCACACATATCATCAAGATTAAATTTAAAAAATACAGACATATATAGAGAATACTTGCTGCAGTTTACTTTTTGCATACTTCATATTATATGTACCAATGTTGTGTCAACACTAATGCCCCACTTCTATAGTAAAAGTCTGTGTGCTATTGTCATGGATACATGGTCCCTTTCATTGCTTTTAACAACAGTCAGTCATTGAACAGAACCAGTGTGACGGCCCAAAACAGAAGTGTTTCTAAGAAGGGATTGATGGAATTGTACCACGAATTTCTTGTATCCAAGGAGGCACTGACCCAGTGTTTCTTGGCACCGTCAAGCAAACCACTTTTTCAATATGTTACAGTTCCTAGAAACAATGACAAAAATCCACCAAGTCCTACCTTGTGTGTGTACAGTCTACCTCTTGGTATCTTGCTGATGGTCTGGAACTGGAAGGTGAAAGCCATTCCGCCTTTGCCATCTGTAAACACGCTCCTGCTGAAAATAGGCAGAAGGCCCAAGGCGGACAAAACAGATGGCAAAGTGCTCAGCTGCTCGATGTATCTAATAGTGATTGCTAGACTCATGAGAGGGAGTTAAACACTCTAAGGGCCACTTGTCCTGAAAAACATACCTAATTAGGTTTGGTACACCAGTACTGATACAAGACAGAGTCCTGCTCATCCAGGAAAAAAAAAACATTTATGAAGAGGTCAGACTCAAGGATCTTCTCCCAAAATGTGTTAGTTGCATCTCTTACACAGACCATTGCTTTTCTTAGCTGCTTACAGAAACTGAACAAAACAAATATACTCTGATCTGTGTGGTGGCAGCTTAAATATCCAAGTCAGCAGATTTCCAGGCATCATCTTTCTATGTTTCTCCTGCATATGATATGCCCAACTCATTTTTACCAGTCGGCCCTTATCTTAAGAAACTCCCTGCATATTACTGGCTGCCTCTGTTGATTTATTGCAAAAAAGTGTGTCATCTCCCACTGATCTGGGTGCAACTCGCATGTGTTAAATCTAATTTAGATAGAAGCTGTCTAAGCGAACATGATGCTCTTGAAGAAACAGCCTCCGTTTTGCAGGCCTTCTGATGTTGAAGGGGTTGCTACAGTCTGAGTACAGAGAATAGATTGTGACAGTGTAACAGTATTGTTTTGTGGACTGTGTGGATTGTAGAGAGACTGACCACATGAACATATTAATCTCATCACGAGACTATTCTGTTGCCTTTCAGTGTGATTCTGGGTCCAATCCAAAGTGCTGATTTTATTCTTTAACCTGTTTGGGTCTCAGGCATCTGGTGGGCAATCTCTACCCATGTAGACTAAGTTGGGCTCTGAAGCTGACCAGAGAAACCCTGTTGCAGGAACTCCGTGTTGGAGAAATCTGTTAAGTTGGAATTCACATGATACCTTTCTTGGAAGCGGCTCTTCCTCTTTGAACTTGCTCTCTCTTTTTTTCTGGGCGGGTTTGTTGTTGTTGTTGTTGTTGTTGTTGTTGTTGTTGTTGTTGTTTGACTTAGTTCTCAGTGCATGTACATTTTAACAGTTGAAGGATTTTCTCCTCCCATATTATCCCATATTGTCCAGTCTACCAGTTGCAAGCCTTCTTCTCTGTGTTCCCAAAGGCAAAGGTGGATAGCGACTAGAAAGACGCCTATCCACTAACCTGGATAGCTTTAAAAGGGGCTTGGACAGATTTATGAAGTTGATTTATGGCTACCAATCTTGATCCTCTTTGATCTGAGATTGTAAATGCCTTAACAGACCAGGTGATCAGGAGCAACAGCTGCAGAAGGCCATTGCTTTCACATCCTGCATGTGAGCTCCCAAAGGCACCTGGTGGGCCACTGCGAGTAGCAGAGAGCTGGACTAGATGGACTCTGGTCTGATCCAGCTGGCTTGTTCTTATGTTCTTATGTTCTTTGATAGGCCTTTCTTCTGTGGTGACACCTCATCATCAGAATGCCCCTTCACATTCATGTGGCACCTACTTTCTTTTCCTTTTAGGCACCCGGCCAAAAGATTTCCATTTATCCAAGCTTTTAACTATGTGGTTCAATCTTTTTTTTAGTCGTTTTATGATCTCCTCTTAGATCAATACTAGACTGCTCTATTTTATATGATGTTATGTTTATTCTTGTTTTCATTGGCTACTTTTATTGGAATGTACCTTTATTGACTTGGCTAGTTTCACTGATATGTTTTTGTCAGTTTGCTTTTGTCCTATTGTTGGGAGTTACACTGAGCAGGCCTGGAGAGGCAGTATGCCAATTTTCTCAATGAATGAATCTATTATTTGACTATTGTGGATGAATTCTATTGTAAACTGCGTGTGTGATTTTAAATAGAAAGATCTCTGGTTCTGAACACAGAGCTGGAGGAACTCCCATCTTTACAGGAAAATACAAAGAATGTTTTTTTAAAAAAAACATACAGATTTAACAAAAATACTGAGATTTTGCAATGCTTTATCACAAATCTCAGTCTCCATTTTTTTCCAAAGGAAGAAACAGCTGTATCAGCTAGGACGATTGTCAGAAGTGTGGGTGGTGGGAGGAGAAACTGGAGGCAATGCACTAACCAGTAGGCCAACTGTCCAAGCATGGGAATAAGGAGGAGCAGTGGCAGCTACATTCCAGATTGCAGGTGGGTAAGGATGAGCAGCAGTTGCTGTTTTGCTCCATCCATTGCCAGCACTGTGGGGCAGGTAGTCAAGGTAGAGGGCTGGGGAGGAGGGGAAGCAGTGGGATCCAACCAGTTCTCACCACTTCTCTAGAAGGAGTGCCGAGAAGGGGTTACTAAAGCAACCACCCTGCCCAATAGGGACTGGAGGTGCGTGTGTGCGGCAGCACCACTGTTTGAATCCCACCACCATCGGAACCTGTTATTAAAATTTTTGAATCCCACCATTGACCCTGGGGAAGCCTCTCTCACCTGCCACATCAACTCTGAGAATCAGATAGGAGATCAAAATGGTAGGAATGCAGAGGAAATAGACCAGCAGGGAAAGCAGGCAGTGGCAGGGAGAGAGGAGGGTTAACAGAACAGGGCCAGGCACTAGAGCAGGAGGGAGAGGCAAGCAAGTGAGCAAATGGAAGTACCACTGCCATTAGTATTACTCCTTCACCATGGTGTAGTAGTTAAAAGGCATGAAGTCTTATCTGGATTTGATTGCCTACTCCTCCACATGAGTTGCAGACTCCAATCTGGAAAGTCAGTTTGTTTGCTCATTTCTCCAAAAGAAGCCTGCTGGGTGACCTTGGGAAAGTCACAGTTCTCTCAGAATACTCCCAACCCCACCTACCTCACAAGGTGTCTGTTGTGGGGAGGGGATAGGAGGGCGATTGTAAGCAGCTTTGAGACTCTTAAAAGGTAGAGAAAAGCAGGATATAAAAATCAATTCTTCTTTCTTTCCTGAGAGTTTTTTCATAAGTCCCTGCTTGTTATCTTCTCATAAGAAAATAATCTCTCCAGAAATCGATATGTTAGACACTAGACTTGAGTCTTCCAAAACCTTAGAGGAAATCTGCTATAAATGCCAGATGTTCATCAGATATTTCAAAAGGAACATTTGGGTTTGTTCCTTTTTTCTAAGGAAATAATTCAATGGCCATTTACACTGGCAATGTGAGATCTGAATTTATACAAAAATTACTGAGACTGTGCCTATAATTGGAGAATTCATATTACTTCAACCAAAACTAAACACGATGTAAATTGAAATACTCTGATAAAAACCACATGATTACAGTAAATGAAGTAATTTTTTAAAAGCTGAAGGAAACTCTTTCCTATGCTCCCCTACTGAAAGACCTCCAACCAGAACTCGGAAATAGTTCAGCACATAGTTTCAATTGGCTGCCAAAGCCCAAGGAGGCATGTGAGAAATACTGGAAGAATTTAAGAATGGGGTAGTTAGGAAAGAAAAGGAAGCTGTTTATCAAAACTTGCAAAAAAAGGAATTAGGCTATAGGCAGAGTTTAAGAAATAACCTGGAATCTAAATGCAACAGGGCTTCAATAAAATTGTAGAACAGTTGAAGATCAATAGAGCTGAAATCTGAGGAATGGGAAACTGGAATCTTTGGCAGTAATACGATAATCTGGTTGTATGCCTGATGGCTGACTTCAAATCAACTGCTGTTCTTTAAAATTAGAGGGGGTGGGGGTAACCATATTCCATGAACAAATTGTGAATTAAACATGCACAGGTTCTTTAGGCTCTCTTTCCATTTTGGAACACACTGACATAAACCATGCTGAGGGAAATTCAGTGGAAATGTTGCCGTTAAAATTGATGCTTGGCCATAAAAAGGGTAATACATATATGGTATTTTATAAACATGCATAGATTTTCCCCACTGTGTTAGTAAAACATACAAAAAGAATATTGGTACAACTACACAACCAGGTGTCATGAGCCAGTCCTTTGGAAACAAGGAATCTGATGAAGAGCCAGAAGACACCATAGGCCCGTGGTGGCAAACCTTTGGCACTTGTTATGGACTACAATTCCCATCAGCCTCTGCCAGCATGGTCAATTGGCTTGCTGGCAGGGGCTGATGGGAATTGTAGTCCATAACATCTGGAGTGCCAAAGGTTTGCCACCACTGACATAGACCAAGAGCTGGCTCCTCAAGAGGAGAGGCAAGTAACAGAGCCAAGTGAGCCAGATGCTGTTCAGCTGGGAGAGCCTTCAGCCAACCCAGAGGAGCTAAGTGATGGGTCAGGTGCACAAAGGAGGCAGAGGCAGCAGCTCAGTATTAAAAGAAGTGCCCAAATTGCAGCTTGATATGACAAAAGGCTCTGTGAGCTAGAAACAGCAGCATCAGAGGAGGACTGAGTCCTTGCAGGATCCTGGCCTCATTAGCAAGGGTCTCCTATATAAACGCTGTCTTGGCCTTGACTCTGCCTAGGTGCACTGAATGTATTTCACAGGAAAGCTCCACACACCTGACTTCCTGCTTAGTTCCTCTGAACCTCAGTTCTTATCCTATCTGCCTGCTTCTACTCCTGGACCGCTTGACTTCAGACCTGCCTGTTCTTGCCTCTGCCTGCCATCTGCTCTGCATTTGGACTGCCGGTCTACCCCATAGATTACACCTGTCAGCAGCACACCAAGCTTCTTCTGCCACCTCTGATGAATCAGTGTATAGCTAGCCAAAACAGAGCCTGATTAACATGCTGCCCCCCAAAATTAATTTTCCTTAGCATTTCCCCCCAAAAAGTCAAAAAGTCCCAGCCACGTAATCTGGATTTGTCCACCAGTACCATATTTAATTGAAGGAATCACTTCTCAATAACTCCAAGTCTAGAGACTTCTGTTCTCTTTCCTTAAGGGGATATACTCCCAAGAATGGCTCCCTTCAGTCTGATTAAGAAGCATAACCCTCCTTGTCTTTTTCCTCTTTCCAAGCCTGCAAATACAATAATCATTAGGTTTTGATTCCAGACTCCTGACCAATATTTGAGCTTTCTGACTTAGGGGGAATTCTCCATCCAGGGAGGGTGTATGTGTGTATAATTTTAAACCACCCATAAGAGCTATAATTCCAAACCACCCATGTTTGTATAGATATCAAATACCTGGGAACATATAATGTGCTTTCATTGACCTTTTCCCTAAATTACTTTTTGATTGTATTGTCAAAGGTTTTCATGAGCAGAATCAACTGGCTGTTGTGAGTATTCCAGTCTTTGTGGTTGTGGCGCAGTGGTTAAGAGCAGGTGCACTCTAATCTGAAGGAACCGGGTTTGATTCCCTGGTCTGCTGCTTGAGCTGTGGAGGCTTATCTGGGGAATTCAGATTAACCTGTGCACTCCCGCATACACCAGCTGGGTGACCTTGGGCTAGTCACAGCTTTTTGGAGCTCTCTCAGCCCCACCCACCTCACAGGGTGTTTGTTGTGAGGGGGGAAGGGCAAGGAGATTGTAAACCCCCTTGAATCTCCTACAGGAGAGAAAGGGGGATATAAATCCAAACTCCTCCTCCTCCTCCTCCTCCTCCTCTTCTTTGCTGGACCTGTACAGACAGATATCTACAGCCCATATTTTATACTCTTATTCTGTCTTATTGGCCCCACCTGCCTCTTCTTGTGTGAAGTATATTACACAAGTTCTCTCTCCCTACATATAATGTCTGCATGTTCAATCAATAGACAGCAGGATTTGAAAACCCATTTTATGCTTTTTCCCCCCCACCCAAATAGGGTCCCTCAAAGCAGTGAACATAGAAACATTTCAATATTGAAACATGAAAGACATTAAACCAGTGGGTGTGGGTGTGTGCGGGTGGATAGGTGTTTTCAATAAAAGAATTCAAGAAAAAAGAATCAAGAAAAAAAGTATAATTACACAGACATATGAAACAACTTATTCAGAGAGGATGGCAAATTGTAGTTATTGGGGATACACCAAACTAAACCAAACTGCCTTCACCCACTGGCCAAAGACAATGATTGAGCAAGACTCAGCAATTTGGTAGCAACTCGGGCTGAATCTTTTGATGGTCTCTACGTGCAGTTTTACCTAGATGTTGAAAGCACAGGGGAGAAGACAGACCCATTCAAGAATCCATGAGCCAAGGGTTCAGTGACAGAGTAACAGCACCCAGAATCACACGCTGAAAATTGTCTTCCATGCAGATCCAAAAATACCCACAGAATGGTGTTTCCCAGTCCCAACACCAAAAGGCAGTCCAGTTGCATGGTATCGAAAGCAACCAAAATATCAAATACTATTAAAAGGGTCACATTCCTCCATCTATGGCCCAGCACATGTCATCCACCAGAGTTACCAAGGCCATTTTAGTTCCTTTACCAAACCTGAAACCAGATTGGAACATATCCAAAAGATCTGCATCATTCAAGAATCCCTGAAGTTAGCTAGCCACCAAGTATTCAATCATCTTCCTCAAGAATGGTACACACAAGACTGGATGGTAGTTATCCAGTTCTCCTGGGTCTAGTGGGTTTCTTTAGGAATGGACACGCCCAGTGGTGGGATCCAAAAATTTTAGTAACAGGTTCCCATGGTGGTGGGATTCAAACTGTGGCGTAGCACCAACGGGGCTGGGCGGGGCACGATGGGGGCATGGCTGGGCATTCTGGGGGTGGGGCATTCCTGGGCGGGGCTGTGACAAGGACGCAGCTGCTGCGCCGGTCCTTGGGCGGGAAACGAATGCACGCAGGAGCAGGCTGCCACGCACGCCGGTGCACCTCCTGCTAGACTGCTTCAAGTTCTGTACACTACTGCTGAGAGGAGGGGTGTAACTAAGGCAAAAATCATGTGGCAAAATCACCAATTAGTAACCCCCTCTCAGCACACACAAATAATTAGTAACCTACTCTTAGGAACCTGTGAGAACCTGCTGGATCCCACCTCTGGACACACCATTGCCAGCTTCAGGGCAAGGGTGACCACCGGGCAGCCAACCTCCAGCCTCACCAGCAGATTTAAGCAACCAAGAGGGGCTGAGGTTGCACAAGCACATGGTAGATGTCAAACTCCCAAGAATCCTGGCCACATCTTCAGGCTGGACATGCTAAATGGTATCCCACACTGCTAGACAAATTGGCCCCTTAGGATAATCTAGTCTTGTCACTGTTAATGTAGAATCCATACTAGAATCGACACAAGTATGCTGAACTCCACCACCACATCCATATAGTTTCTTCAAATTATGGACACCAAACACCAGATTAGTCTGTTATGTGGTATGCATGCAATGAAGAGGGAAACCTTTGGGAATATAACATTAGAAAAGGGCTGTTGGTAATTCAGAACTCCTGCAGCTGGTAAGACTTGTGAATGAGGTTAATTTGTGAAAAATCGCTATGTATCCTGCTTTTCATTTAAACTGATCTGCCTAAGTTTGACTGTTTGGGCTGATAGGTTCTGTTATGCATTAAAGTATTATGGAGATTTTTGCTTTATGTTATTCTCTTTCCAAAAGACCATAGAGAACTCTCAAATCATGATGGCTGCTCACTTTCTTTTAGTATCCATAATATCCCATTTACTCATATCAAATATGACCAAACATTAATTTTCACTGGTTTCAAACAGACTCTTTTGGAAACAGCGGCAGTAATGAATACCATCTTTAAAAAAATTCTGAGTGTACATGAAATACCGGTAAATGGCATAATACTGTTGCAGTACAGAGCTGAATTCAATGAAAATGAAACTTCCCTGTACCTGTAAGAGGACAGAAGTTCATCGAATGGATTTCCTCAAGTTATTCAATTTTCTGGATTTGAAATTAATAAGCAATAGTCATATTTTAGTCAGAGAAAAACAAAATGCAAAGAGCCAGTGCTGGTAATGACATTATGCCAGAATTTATTGTAATATCTATAGTGAACCCTTATAGGAACAACTGAAGAAGCCTGTTAAAAGGGAGGGCAGAGGACACTTAGCAGTCGAACTTCATAATTTCATTACAGAAGCAGAGAATGTCCAGTTAATTCTCCATTTTTTTTCACATAACAGCATCCAGGCTTGGTGAACTGTGCTTCTGGGGGCAGGGGTGGGTGGGTAGAGAGTTCTGAGAGAACTCAGCCAGCAGGCTTCACATGCAGGAGTGGGGAAACAAAATAAGCCTTGGGAAGGTCCATAAAATTGAACCCACAGAAGCATAGTTCACCAAGCCTGTATGCTAGTACCAGGAGGGCCTCCTGGAGCCACCTTGAAAGTCTGGTGCCTCTATCTTCCCAAATGTGCAGCCTGCTTACACACTAAGAAATTCCCCATTGGCTACAATGCAGCCAAGGCACTGCAAAACAGAGAATCTGGGCAAATTTTTGGGGTGCCTGTCAGGGGTGCATTTTTAAAGCTAGTACCTCCAAAATTTCAAGGTATCATCTGCAGACTGTCCTGATGATACCACCTGAGTTTGGTGAAGTTTGGTTCGGGGGGCCAAAGTTATGGACCCTCAAAAGGGTAGCCCCCATTGGAAGCAATGGGGAATGGGGTACTGCTGAATCCCACCACTGTTTACCTGGCTAACCAGTGCACTAAATGTTGCCAGCTATACAAACACAAATCTATGTATATAAAAATCTATCAGTGCATTTTTCTGCTGACAGGTAATCTCCTAAACTACTGGACCAATTACTTTGAAATTTTCACACGACGTCGCATTCACGTGCGGGCAGGTTTCCATACTGTTTCCACACCTCCTGTTGTGTACATGTCACAACTGTGCCTGTTATTGTGTACATGCCACACCTGTGACAGTTGGAACCACAGTTCTGTTCCACAACAGCACCATCTGCTGGCTGTCAAAGCAACACCCTCTGATACAAGGGAAACAACCATGCCTTCCTTGAAAACCACTGCCATCTGGAGTGAAAGGGATGGGGCGGGCCATTTGCACATGGCCCACCCACCCTAGCGGAGGAAGGGGAAGGTGAGGGAGGGTCTAACTTAATCTAACTTAAAACACGCTGGGAGGCATGAGCTACATTGTGTTCAAATTTCAGAGTGTTTGGTCCAGGGGTTTGCTGGACCAAACACTCTGAAATTTGAACACAATGTAGCTCATGCCTCCCAGCGTGTTTTAAGTTAGATAATTTGCCTGCAAGGGAAGGGAGTGAAAGGGACAGGGACAGCCACCTGCACGTGGCCCACCCACCCTAGCAGAGGAAGGGGAACATTAGGGAGGGACAGGCTGGGTTGCCATGCAATAGGATGGGAGAGAGGGAGGGGAGCGAGGGGCCCCTTGCCCCTCCCTTCCCTGGCAAGCATTGTGCAATGACACATGTTCGAACCGTTCACTTCCCCTTTTCTTTATTTTCCACTTCCCCAGACTCAGCCACAGCAACGCGTGGCCGGGCCCGCTAGTCCCCTATAACTTATTTTAAATTATTAGCAAATCATCAATGCAGTCATACAGCGTGCTCAACACAACAGAAAAAAACTACTGCAAATAAGGCAGTTTGGATTTTCAGATTTGTTCTTGAAAATGAATAATTGCTAGGACTAACTCAATGGAACCAGCCTGCTCCAGCCCCAATGAACCAGATACCTGCCTGATCCTCTTTATATACTCTTCTTTCTTATTCCCCATTTCCCCAAAGCCCATTTCCCCCTCTCACATTTAAATTCTAGGTAAAGGAAAGTACTCAGATAGGGAGGAGAGGAGAGGAGAGTTTTGCTGAACTTGGCTTTTTAGTTCTAGGGATGCTGTCTTAAAGTTTGTGCAAGGGCTAAAAGATTTCATAGGGACCAGAACAAGCAGCTTCTTGTACTTCCATTCTGTGCAAAACTGAAACAGTGATTTCGATTCAGCTCTAGAAATCCCATTAGTGAAATTTTAATGATTTCAATCAATAACTTTCACAATTAAACGTATGCCTCGCTCACAATGGATCGCAGACATATAATCCAATTGAGCCTCTTTAAAATTTGTACTAATAAGATAATAAAAGATCCAAAGATGTAATAAAAAGGCAAAAAAAAAAATCCCCATTACTGACAGCTCTTACAGGTTTCCCCCTTGTGATGGCTTGTGATTAAAAATTCACATGAGATAAAAGGAACATTTAGCCTTCATAAATGAGTCAAATTTACTGGGAAAAAAATGCCTCACAAATTCAGACCTCTTTGCATTTATCTTTTTCAGTATCTGAATGCCTCCTTAGAGATTGTGTGTGTGTGTGTGTGTGTGTGTGTGCGTGCTATCATGTGTTGTGGGAATTTATTCCTTGGTTTGAAGTATGAAAAAAAGTGACATTCCATTTCTCTTCTGGCTCATTTTAACTTATTTCGTCAGATTTGTATTCCTTTTTTTTTCTTGATGAAAAAGTTTCCTTTGCAAATGAGACTGTGTTACTGTATTACAGGCCTGGAATAGCAAACAGGGTTGAACACTCATTCCTGGGAAGGCTCAGAAAGAAAAAAAAAACCCCAAGAAGGAGTAAAAAGGGAGGAGAGGATTTTATCAAGAAGAATAAAGCAATCATTTATAACCATGTAGCACGAAATAGTGTGGATATGATGGGGAAAATAATGAATAAACATTTAAAATGAGTACCTTTTCTGTGGCAAAGTGGTAAACGCTCAATGGTAACCCAGGCAACAGCACCCACAATTCCAACAAAGTAATATTTGAATACAAGAACTTGCAAAAAGTAGAAATGTATGTGTAGATATTCAGCAAATGGATTTGGGTTTTAGGGTCTGGAGTGACCATGCTTTCCAGACTTAACCCAAACATTATATGAAAGCAAATCGTGTTACTTGCTGTTCGTGTAACCCCCATGCTCAGAATGGGTTGACCCAGAAAGGGGTGGAGACTCAAAGCAGCAGAAGGCTGCAGAGCTCATGTAGTTTGGAGGAGACAAGGCTACCAGACTCGGACCTTGATTAGTATAAGCCCTTAACACCTTGTTAAGGGTTTTTTATGTTTGTAATGGGTGAGAGTTCTCCTGGAAACCTTCATCATGTTGAATCCTGTTCACCAAGCCCTTGGAGTCTTCAGGAGCCAACCCACTTGCAGGAAGAATTGGACTTGGCAATATCAGAAGACTGTAACTAGAAGGACTTGAAATGAAACCTGAACAGGACCTTGAAGTGTGACGTTAAATGTTGATGTTTGATGTTATATGTTAAGAAAGTAAACCATTTTGTTTTAAAAAAAATTGTTGTTGCAAACTCATTCCAAGTTCTGCCCCAAAGAACCCACAAGCTGAGGTTACATTAGCATAAGCATCTAATAATTGGTTAGTTACTGGAGATGCCAACCGACTCAGGATCAGACCCTCCACTATTGTCATTACAGGTGCACCTGCCAGTTGCTCCACCCCCCTGACAAAGTGCCTAGCAATCTCCTGGATGATAACACAACACAAGTTATCACAACTCCAGGAGCAGGTAGAGGAATTTGCTGGGCCCCAGTATTGCAGTGGCCCAGAAAAGAAGGCTTGTACATCAAATTCATGTGGAATACTCTTCCTCTGAAAAAGGGTGCAACTAAGATGAGGCTATACTAACAAACAGCCAGATTTCCCTACTTCTCCAACCCCGACAGTACTTTATCTGCATATCAATAGAAATTGACCAGGTCTAGCAAAGTAATGCTAGATCAAGACAGCACCCCTACCCCGCAAAGTAGCAGGCAACCTTCCCAAATGGAAACAAGGAAGCTGCCCATGTGTGAAATGCTGGATCAGCTCAGCTAGGGACAATTTGCAGGAGGAAAATCCCTGTGCAAACAAAAAAAAAGTGGGAATAACGCACTGCAAAGTCAACAGTGGCAGGTAGGTAATGCATGCTTAAATGGCCTTTGACTGCCTCTGAGAACCTGCAGAAATTCTGTAGAATTTCTCTTCCTGTCCCTACTCTCTTCAAATTTCTCTTTTTATCAAAATTGATCAAAATAGACTCCAAATTTGTAAAAGAGGGAGAGAACCAGATTGTTGAAGAAATTGGCAAAAGAGGAATTTAGAGAAATCTCGACAGCACTACAAGTGCTCTACCCAAGCGATGGTGGTAATATTAAAAAAAAGCACCTGACAATCCTTGTCTCTATGACTTCCTTCATTGTGATATTAACAGGATGGAATGAAACTGTATCTCATTCCAAGTAACCTGGGTGTTGAGTCAGCCGAATCAGCAAGGGTAGTCAAGAGCAAAGATATGCCTTCTAATATATCAAATAGCAGGAGAAACAGGTATAGCAAGCTTGGAAAAGGCCTTTGGATGCTGAGTACTGAGCAACACTGTCCAGGCAACCTAGGAGCAGGTCTATAAAAATATTATATCTGTAATTCCCAAGCACCAACTGAGCTTCTTTTAGTAATTTGCCTGCTTGTCCCACCCTTTCTGGTGCACTTGAGGGGCTCTTACTCTGAGTGCAGTTACCTCTTCCAGAGAAGGCTTTGAAATGGGATATGTGTCATTGCCAGGTAAATACCATGGCTACAACCACCCATTACTGAATGGTGAACTGTTGTTGCAAAATAGCAGTCATTCACAATTGGACTGGCTCAGTGATGAAAAACCTTTTGGAGTCAATATGTCAAAAAATTTGGAAAATGCCTAACATGATTCTGCTGGCATATCATTCTCCCCACCCCCACCCCCCAAATAAATGAGAAACAATCCTAACATATAATTCACAAAGGGGTGGAATGTTGCAACAGTGAACCCTCAACCAATCAGCACGTAGGACTCATGAAGTGAGTCCTGCACACCCATTGGTGGACAACATTCTATCCACTCCCCCGCTTGCCTTCCTCCAACCCAGGAGCAAGCCAGCCTCCACTGAGCCCACCAACAGCCTCCTGGTCTCCCCTCCCTCATGACCCCCAAACACCAAGGCAGGCTGCCTTGGCACCCACTGCTACATTGCCTCCCAACAGCTGCACACATCCCCCTCCCACCACCCCAAAAAGCCAAGCCCAGAAGAAGCTCCCCATTTCCCCACTGACCATCTCCAAACGCCCCCCCCACAAAGACCAAACCTGGCAACAGCATTCCCTTCTCCCACTGCCCCCCCACTCAAAAACCCAAGCCTCTGCAGGGCCCAGCAGAAGCCCCCCCATTTTCCCACTTGCTGTCTCTACCCCAAAGACCAAGCTGGCCCCTCCCTAAGCCATCCCCATTCCATCACGCACCCTCCGCCCACCTAAAAAACAGGTCAGAACAGGGGCAGCAATTTGCTGTCATGCTTGCCTCACCATAACCCCTCCACATTCTCCTGCACACCCTCCCCATGACCCAAACAACTGACCCAAGATGGACCTTACCCATCCAGAGAGGCACATGGTGAATTCTGTGGGGGCTGGGAGAAGCGGGGGCCAAAAGAAGGTGGGTGGATACTTTGCCAGCACTTTCCACCAGCCTTCACTTTCTCCCCTGCCCCATGCAGCCCTCCCTCTTTTCTGTTTTCGCAAGCAACGTCTTCAGTGCTCCTTGTGAGCTGGAATTACATAAAACAATCTGAAATGAAAGGCGCTGCATTCACAATGATACCTTTTCAGAGACAGGAAGCTGGCGCTTTGTGCTCCCAAGCGAAGAGACAAAGATGTTCATGAGAGACAGCCAATATGAATCTCCTGCCAGCTACTAAGAGGCATAAAAGCATGATGTTTAATATTGCATACTTTTGGCTGGTATTTAAATGTTGCTGCCATGGTGTGTGGCTGATATGAACAATGCTTGTAGGGCAGCTAAGACTATGTTGGATTTGTGAAGCTTACGCTTTGGACACAAAGGTGAGTGCACTTGATGTCAACAGTATATAAATGGTAACACTTACTCCTGTCTTAAAGTCCAATGATCTACTTTTGCATTAGGGCTGCCCCATGTTAATAGATATATGCTGACTAGCAAGTATTGAGATAAATATTCTTGATTTATAGTGAATGAAAACTGGGTGGAACAGAACGTTTGGAGCAGAATGGATTCTTGGTTGGTGTGGGGAGAAAGAATCATAGTATTGACTGAGTGTTACATCAAATGCCCACTTCATCATTAAACTCACTGAGTGACTGGGATCAGTCATTCTTTCAGACTATGATTTCTTTTCTTTTTTTTAATATTGTGCATTTTCAGAGGCCTGCTTAAGGCAGATTACCCAGTAAAAGTTACCTTGACTTAAGGCCTTTCCCCACTCGCTTCCATCCCCCCTATGCTAATGCAGCTGGCTGCTCTCAGCTGCTGCATCCCAGGCTAGCGCAAGGCCCAGAGAAGGTCCCCATGACCTCCGCAGCTCTGTGCGGGGTCATCAAAAGGCGCCGTTCAGAAGAGCGTCTGGGATGCCGCGCGCTGAGGGGCGCGACAGCAGCAGCTTCGGGAGCGCTGAGGGACCCCGCACTACTCTCTGATACAGGGAGCCGCACTACTCTCTGATACAGGGAGCTGCTGATACAGTTCTACAGAGGAATCATTGAGTCTGTCATCTGCACCTCTATAACTGTGTGGTTTGGTTCTGCAACCCAACAAGATCGACACAGACTTCAGAGAATAATCAGAACTGCAGAAAAAACAATTGCTGCTAACCTGCCTTCCATTGAGGACCTGTATACTGCACGGGTCAAAAAAAGGGCTTGTGAAAATATTTATTCGACCCCTCGATCCTGGACATAAACTGTTTCAACTTTACCCTCTAAACGTCGCTACAGAGCACTGCACACCAAGACAACTAGACATAAGAACAGTTTTTTCCCGAATGCCATCACTCTGTTAAACAAATAATTCCCTCGATAATGTTAAACTATTTATTATATACTTATTATATAATTACTGCACTACTTTTTTCATCATTCCTATTACCCATCTCCTCCCACTTATGACTGTATGACTATAGCCTGTGCTGACATTTTATTTTACATTTTATTTTATTTTATTTTATGATTTTACATTTTATGTTTTCATTACTACTGATTGTTTCCTGATTGCTTACTAGACCTATATGACAATCATTAAGTGCTGTACCTTATGATTCTTGACAAATGTATTTTTCTTTTATGTACACTGAGAGCATATGCACCGGAGACAAATTCCTTGTGTGTCCAATCACACTTGGCCAATAAAGATTCTATTCTATTCTATTCTCTCCTCGAGTAGCGCGGGGCTTAAGGGAAGTGGGGAAAGGGCCTTTGAAAAAAGGCAGAGTATAAATATTTGAATAAATAAATAAATGATACAGTCAAAGCTAGGTACAAGTGAGTAGAAAATGATTTTAAAAAAGATTTATGGGTTCAATTCATCCAAGGGAGAAGACAGACCAAACTGTATAACTTTGAGTCAAAATAGTGAAGTTGTTTCTTCAGTGGACTTAAAAGGTATAACTCTCTTTATGATGAAACTGTTCAATGGCTATTTTTGGATTATTCTTTTTTAAAAATTAAGGGAGTCATATTACCTTTTCTTTAAAAATTGAACAATATTTACAGCTTCACATAACTTAAAGGCTTTGATATTCTACACCAATTCAATTGCCTTTTTTCATTTTGCGTTAAGAATCAAATTGTATTATTGGAAGAAAATCACTTTGAATTGTATAACTAAGGGATTCATATCCAGTACTCTTTTGGTCCTTTTGTGGGACATAGTTGCTCTGAAAGAAACATTTCAACCTACAGAGCTTCTTAATATAACATGGAGGATGAGCAGTATATTTTGACTGTGAATTATCACATTTTATTTTTAATAGACACAATATTTAGAGTGCAATGAACTGAATATCTATTTTTGTCATTAAGAGGCTCTTAGAAACACATTCCAGTTTAAATAAAAAAAATTGTGATGATTTGACTGAGACTAGAATGAAGAAAATATCACTTTACTCTTAGCATACACTGACTCTGCAAGTTGCCATGTCTTGGATATTAAAAGGAATTTGTCTGAGGTGGTGCGCAAGAGTTTGGAGACAACATTCATTCAACAGTCTAGAGCCGGGGTGGCGAACCTTTGGCACTCCAGATGTTATGGACTACAATTCCCATCAGCCCCCTCCCAGCATGGCCAATTGGCCAAAGGCTCGCCACCACTGGTCTAGAGTTTAAAAGCATGTCAAATGGAACATCCTGTTCCGGTCTTCTCCAGAAAAACAAAAGTTTTATCTGATTCCCACTATGTGGCAACTGCATGTCAAGTCGGTTAATGCCAAGATAGCCACAGATGCCTACCTAGCAAATGCAGAAATAGCCACGCACCTGGATATGTAACTGAATGTGCACTGATATCCATAAAGATCTCCACTTCACAGGCTAAACCTAACAGGTTGGATGTAACTTTTGGTGAAGACTGGAAATGCATGTCTAGGCTATTGTATGTTACTGTTAGAATGCAAGTAGAAAAGGACCCAGTCAAGGAGGGTGGGAGAGTATTTGTTAATTCCAAATCCTCATCCCTCCCATTTCTGCTTCACAGGATGTGGAACATAACCGTCCCGAAGCTCCACATTAAGGTGTCTAAACACAGACCCAAGAATGGCATGAAGACATAAACCATTTTTAAAAAATCATAAAGACAAATGATCAGTAACTGGCTAATATTTACAATTTAATTGTGTAATTTTTATCGACTGACACAAGTACGTATGAACAGATCAAAGGTACATCTTTCATTACCTAATAGTGATGTCAGGTGTTTTCCCCACAGCCAAAACATCCCGGGGGAAAACTGGGATCATACATACCGTGATGTTTCTATCTCGGTTTCTCCCTCTGTACGGCAGCCTGTCAGCGCATTCAGGCCAGGAGGAAGAACTTGCATAGCCCTGGTTTAGTTTCATTTTCCTCGCTGATGTTGCTATGCATGCGTGAACTGTCCCATTTTTCCGTTTTTCTGACTGGCTGCAGCTGAAGAGACAGGAAAAAATAAACCAGTCTGTCTCCCATGGTGTTTGTATGGGAGCGGAATCGGTGTGGTTTTTTAAAAAGAACCCCCAATTTCACCGTTTTTGGAAATGCGTAGAATAAGGGAAATCTCATGGGGCAGGCCTTAGTTAGACCCCGAAGCCATGCGGAAATGCCCGAATCGGGATGATTCACCTCTTTATCCCAGGATATATTGGCCATGGGGAAAATGCCTCAGATGACTTCAGGTATAATGGGAGTGTATGTAACCCCCATGCCCAGAATGGGTTGAACCAGTAAGGGGGTGGAGACTCAGAGCAGCAGAAAGGCTGCAGAACTCTTTGGAGAAGACAAGGCTACCAGACTCGGACCTTGGTTCTATAAGCCCTTAACACCTTGTTAAGGTAAACTGTAATATTATTGGGAACTACTGGGAAGGTAGTTGTTTGTTTTTGCTATGTTGTAAATGTTGGAGTTTATTGTTTCAGGGTTTCTTTTTGTGGTTGTAATGGGTGAGAGTTCTCCTGGAAACCTTCATCATGTTGCATCCTGTTCATCAAGCCCTTGGAGCCTTCAGGAGCCAACCCACTTGCAAAGAAGAATTGGACTTGGCAGTATCAGTAGACTGTAACTAGAAGGACTTTGAAATGCAAACCTGAACAGGACCTTGAGTTGTAATGTTAAATGTTGATGTTTAATGTTATTTGTAAAGAGAAGCAAACTGTTTTGTTTAAATTTGGTTCTTTGCAACTCCTTCCAAGTACTGCCCCACAGAACCCACAAGCTGAGGTTACATGTACAGTTCCATTGTTTCTTGGCTTTGAGATATTATGCCAGAAATCTTTCTTGGGAGATGTCAAACATCCTACAATACTGTATATGGAAGACTGTCTTAGGAAGTCAATCAAGACATACCTTATTTTCCTTGATCTTTCCCATTTCCACTCCAAAGCAGAACTGTAAGTAAATCCATGTTCAGCTGAACTCCCACAAAGGATTATGGATGGAGCCTTTCACATTTTGTATGCATAACTTGCCAAAATGGCAACAAACAAATAAATCATCAGGAATTGGGGAGGGGGGGAGGAGGGGAGAGAAATAAACAAGCAGATGGAAACGTCTATAAAAATCTCCTCAGAGGTCTGCATTGATGCAGCAATACCATAATATTCAGAATAACATTGTTTCCAAGTCTATAGCCAATGCTGCTAAAATATGAGTTTGGGTTTTCTTTTTTAAATGCAATTAATAACAGCAAAAAATAATGTAAAGATTTTTTGGTGGCTTTGAAAGAGGTAAGCACGTTCACATGCTGGCTTTTCTGGTTTCTTTCCCACTCCATGTGCTGAAAGACCATGGCAGCAATAAATCATTGTCCCCTCCCCCGCCCCCGTCTTTTATTCATTGCTGTAAGTTCCTCGGTTAAAATGCTGCAGCAGCACTGATGCTAATTTGATCTAATAATTAATTTTTCAAGAATCCTGTCCCTCCCCCCATTTTTTTACTTCAGTTGTACAAACTATTCAGTGATGAGATTCAGCCACGCCTTTTGAAAGAGAAGAAGAAGAAGGGTTTGGATTTATATCCCCCCTTTCTCTCCTGTAGGAGACTCAAAGGGGCTTACAATCTCCTTGCCCTTCCCACCTCACAACAAACACCCTGTGAGGTGGGTGGGGCTGAGAGAGCTCCGAAAAGCTGTGACTAGCCCAAGGTCACCCAGCTGCCGTGTGTGGGAGTGCACAGGCTAATCTGAATTCCCCAGATAAGTCTCCACAACTCAAGCGGCAGAGCTGGGAATCAAACCCAGTTCCTCCAGATCAGAGTGCATCTGCTCTTAACCACTGCTCTTAGCCACTATGCCACTGCTGTTTATGAAATATTTTAATGATAGCCTTTACATGCATCTATATTCTATAATATACATGGTTAACAGCAGCCCAATCCTAAGAATGCTTTCCTAGGATCTAAACCCCACTAAAAAAAACCAGGTAGAATCTGTCCTTTTTTAAGATGACACGATAAGCATCTAATTTTTAGGAGACTGTGTAAGTGGGAATCTAATAGTAACTAGGGAGTGAGGAAGGAAAAAAAATGCCGATGTACTTGTGGAAACAATGTCCCTTCTCCACAAACTTCCACTGTGGTGTAGAAAGTACCATCAAGCCGCACCTGTTTTATGGCAGCTCCAGGAGATTTTCAAGAACTATGAGTGGGGGTGGTAGAGAATCAGGAAATGAGAATCACTATTCTCATTTCCTGTGGGTTTTCAAGGCAACAGATGGACAGAGGTGGTTTGCTATTGCCTGGCTCAGTGTAGCAGGTCTGGATGTCCTTGGTGGTCTCCCATCCAAGTACTAACCAGGGTTGTCCTAGATTTGACAAGAGCAGGTGAGTCTGAGCTATCCTGGTCAGGGCAAGCGTTTACTTTTGTTTTCAAACTGGTTTGCAGCAAACATTCACATAGCATTTCAAATGTGAAAAATATGAATTGTTCCGATGAAGGAGCCAAAAGAGATTAATTAATCCTGATCTCATCAGATCTAAGAAGCTAGGCAGAGTTGACCATGGTTATAATTTGGATAGGTGACCTCCAACAACTGGCAAGGTTGTGATGTGGAGGTAGACCAGGGCAAACCACCTCCAAAAGTCTCTTGTCTTGTAAACCCTATAGGCTATGACTCAATCATGGCATGCACAGAATTCTTGCCGCGATGATTTGATGAGTGGGTCTGTTCTATTAACTTGACAGTGATTGTGAGGAACTGTGGCCATTTATCCTACTGTGGCTAGCTCAGAATTCTTAGACACATGGGCCATTGTATTCTGATGATGCTCTCATAAGCAAGTGATTGTGGCTTGGCAGCACAGTACATATTTTGCATGCAGAGGGTCCCAGGTTCATTCCCTTGCAGTGATAGTTAAAGGATGTCAGGTACCAGATGCTGCAAAGGACCTTCCATGGGATGCTGCCAAACAATGCTGAGCTGGATAGCAGACCCACACAAGGCAACTTTGTATAAATGCACTCTTCGAAAGATTTTCCTCTTCCCATATTTCAACCTTCAGTTCATTTCATTCTGTCAAATGCAAGGGGCATTGGGAATGCAGAGTGGAACAGTTATACTAATATTTGGCCATACAAACCGATGGAGGATTCCTTGCCCTCCTTCTGCTATAACCAAAATGATTCCTCCAAAAGGATCCCACGGTTACAGGGATGTCAGATGTCTGCCGAAAGAGTGAATCACCTCCCTTTCCATTAGTGGAAATTTCGCACAAGATCCAAGTCCTAGACTATATGTTTTTCCACTAAAAGATTAAAGTGCAATCAGTTGTGGTGAGACAGAAGAGAAAATAGTATGCTTCTACATTAGAAAATAGTCCCAAACATGAGAATTATCAATCATTTTTAAGTGCTGTCTTTGTCAAAAACATTATTCTGGCTTGGTGGGTGGGGGGAGCAGGAACCCACTGGCAGTAGGAATCTTTAGGCCATTTTGTCAATGAGGTGGGAGGGGGCAGCAGTGAGGCTCAGGGGTGAGGGGAGCAGGTGGATGAGAGGGAGTGCACAGGCCACCACAGATGGTTGAATTTATCCACAGCCAACCCCATGCTGTGGCATAGCTGGGTGCTCACACCCAGCCTCTTAAAGAGGAAGGAGGGATGGCAAAAAGCATATAAAAACAAACAAATGAACAAACAGATGGATGGACGAACGGACAGACGAACAATGGACTTTGTAAGGCAAAGAAATTAAACTCCACAAAGGGCATGAAACTGCACCATGCAGCTAAACAAAACACCACCACAACTACTGCTCACAGCAATTGATAGTATCTCTGTTCCTTAGCAAATTTATCTAGGAGATGCTTGAGTCAGTGTGGTGTAGTGATTAAGAGCAGGTGGACTCTAATTTCCCACTCCCCAAATGAGCAGAGAACTCTTATCTGGTGAATTGTTTCCTCACTCCTCCACATGAACCCTGTTGAGTGACCGTGGGCCAGACACAGTGAACTCTCTCAACCCTATCTACCTCACAAGGTGTCTGTTGAGAAGGAGTGGAAGGGAAAGGAGTTTGTAAGCCACCTTGAGTCTCCTTACAAGGGGGGGGGCAGTGGTGGGATTCAAAAATTTTAGTAACAGGTTCTGATGGTGGTGGGATTCAAACAGTGGTGTAGTGCCAATGGGGCTGGGTGGGGCACGACAGGGGTGTGGCCAGGCATTCCGGGGGCAGGGCATTCCTCGGCGGGGCTGTGGCAAGGACGCAGGGCGAGCGCACCCCAGGTGCAATTCCCCTTTGCCCCACCTCTAGATTTAAATAATGACTGTTTAAAGTATTAAAAAAGCAATATACCGAAAAGTAGTGTATTATTTATGTTTTATATAATTATATTGATTGATTTTGAATAATAACATAAGTAAGGAGAGAAACCAAAAACTGTTTACAGTTGTTAACATATTACAAACATATCTAATTGTCTATCTCTTTCAACCCCCCCCCCAATGAAACATCCTATATTGCCTCCCTCCTTCCCATATTTCCCTCCCTTCCTACTTTCTACTTCCCCTTCAGATTCCTATAACTACTTTATCTATTCCACTTGAAAGAAAACTAACAGAGGAAGAGATCCAAAATCCTTAATCTAAAAGAGTAGTTTAAACTCCTCTCTTTCCAATATAAATGTCAAGGGGAAAAAAGAAAATGAAAAATCTTTACCTATAATACTTTCCCAACCTTTATGCCAATGAACAAAAAAATTAGAATTACTATATATTGTATTATTTCATACAGTTCATACATGGGGGGCAGGGGGGGCACAGGGGGCCCTGGGGGGCGATTTTGCATCCCCCACTTGATGAGATTTGTTGTACCCAGGGACAGAGATTACCCCCTTGTCCCTAGTGGAGTTAATCATTAATAACCGGTTCTCTGTACTGAGAAAATTTTAGTAACTGGTTCTACCGAATAGGTGCGAATAGACTGCATCCCACCTCTGGGGGTGGGGGGTGGGGTATAAAACCAAACTGCTCTTCTTTTTTCTTGATATAGTATCCCTGATTTTTCATGCCCTCTGTATTGTAGTCACTGAAGCACTCCAGCATTTTCCATTTCCATTTCATTTTGATTCTTCAAAAAGCTCATGTGAATCCCACTGAGCTCAACAACCCTAATCTGGGTTCTGATCCTGCAGGCCAGTGAATAACCTTTCAGGGCAGTGAGGTCTGCCAATAGCATAAACCTGCTTAAGATGGTTTTGCAATTAACGCTCTTGTCCAGGCACTGTTAAGCACATTTTAATAGCATAGAACGACAATCTATAAGTACGATTGTTCTCTAGGTGGGAATTCATGAAAATTGCAGGGCATTTGTTAGCACATGGTGAAGTACATGAAATGGCTCTTCACCGTATATTGAAGAACGCCCCAAAATGTTCATAAATTCCCACCCTGAGAACAATTGTGTGGTGAGCTACAATTTCATGCTGCTAAGAGTTTTATAGACCCTTGCCCAAAATGAGAGGAAACATTAGCTTCCCCGTGAATACTTCTAAAGGGTAGGCAAGAAAACCAGCAAATCACCACACTAGATAATATAGGGGGACATTCCAATTTATGACTGAACATTTGCTTCAATGAAATCACAATGGTGCTACCAATGTATGCCAGAAATGTGCCTAGGTCAAAACGTAATTAATTCCTATCTGAAACAACTATAGTAAAATTTATTGATTCTTTCCTCAATGCTGGGTATTTACAACATTGGGTATTTACACTTCCAAGCTGTGTCTATTTCGGATAATGATACTGTTACCATTCATTTCTGCATTTCCTCATGCAATCCCCTGAATTCAGATGTCCTTATGCACACCAAAAAATACCCCGGTAGTGCTATACTTGTTCATAAATGTTATTGGAGATTTTCTGTTCACTAACTAGAGTGCATTAAGGCTGAGTTAAAATGTTTCTTTTCAGCAGAACATGTTTTTTTCCCAGAAAAATGGAATCCTCTTCCAACTCTGGCAATTTTGCTGAGTCGCTGTGCCAAGGCTACGAAAAGAGCTTTATTTTTAATATAATAATCTATGACTGGCTAGAGTCTGTATATCCAACAGTTGTACAAAACTTTTTTTTCTTACACATCACTCATTTGTTTTGGAGTGCTCCTAACCAAATCTTACTGGCCAATATCCTTGCAGAACTAACCAATATCCTTGCGGAACTGATCAAATCCAATTTGTGATGTTGGACTGTTCCTTGACTGATCCTAACCAATGAAAGAATGAAATAAAATTACACCAAAACCACATCTGAGGGAGAATAGTTATGGATGCAAACAGTTGCAAACCCCTGAATTCAGACGTCCTTATGCACACCAAAAGATACCCCGGTAGTGCTATACTTGTTCATAAATGTTATTGGAGATTTTCTGTTCACTAACTAGAGTGCATTAAGGCTGAGTTAAAATGTTTCTTTTCAGCAGAACATGTTTTTTTCCCAGAAAAATGGAATCCTCTTCCAACTCTGGCAATTTTGCTGAGTCGCTGTGCCAAGGCTACGAAAAGAGCTTTATTTTTAATATAATAATCTATGACTGGCTAGAGTCTGTATATCCAACAGTTGTACAAAACTTTTTTTTCTTACACATCTTTCATTTGTTTTGGAGTGCTCCTAACCAAATCTTACTGGCCAATATCCTTGCAGAACTAACCAATATCCTTGCGGAACTGATCAAATCCAATTTGTGATGTTGGACTGTTCCTTGACTGATCCTAACCAATGAAAGAGTGAAATAAAATTACACCAAAACCACATCTGAGGGAGAATAGTTATGGATGCAAACAGTTGCAAACCCCTGAATTCAGATGTCCTTAAGCACACCAAAAGATACCCCGGTAGTGCTATACTTGTTCATAAATGTTATTGGAGATTTTCTGTTCACTAACTAGAGTGCATTAAGGCTGAGTTAAAATGTTTCTTTTCAGCAGAACATGTTTTTTTCCCAGAAAAATGGAATCCTCTTCCAACTCTGGCAATTTTGCTGAGTCGCTGTGCCAAGGCTACGAAAAGAGCTTTATTTTTAATATAATAATCTATGACTGGCTAGAGTCTGTATATCCAACAGTTGTACAAAACTTTTTTTTCTTACACATCACTCATTTGTTTTGGAGTGCTCCTAACCAAATCTTACTGGCCAATATCTTTGCAGAACTAACCAATATCCTTGCGGAACTGATCAAATCCAATTTGTGATGTTGGACTGTTCCTTGACTGATCCTAACCAATGAAAGAGTGAAATAAAATTACACCAAAACCACATCTGAGGGAGAATAGTTATGGATGCAAACAGTTGCAAACTGTCTCAAAAAATAGTACTGACCATATTTTTTCAGGATAGTTACCAGATTTCTGCATTTGAGGTCAAAAGGGAATTGGGCAAACATTCAGTTTAGATTTTAAACTTTCTACAGTAGAAATGGCACCTGAATTTTGCCAAAAAGCTTAATTTTGCCCATAGCAAAATTCTAAGATTATGTTGGTGTGCCTTTTCAGGAGAAATATCTGAGGAACTAGGAAGGACAAAAACACTTTTGATAAGACCAGCGAGATCTATTAAAGTGTTTATCGCTGAAATATGTGTACTATAACATTTGATGTGAATTTTGTGGTCTGACTTTTCCTCTCCCTTCACAGGGAAAATAAAGGGAATCGGTATGTGTTTTGTTTCCTTTTGTTTCCTTTCACTCCTCCCTGCCTTCCTCCACCCACACAACAACCATTTCTTCCAGTCACCACTTCAGGAGGATCAAAAGGGCTGGTGGTTTTTTTTAAAACAACCATGCTGAATATCTATTGCTGGAATGATAGACCCTTGAAATTGACATAAAATGTACATGGTCCAGTGAATTAATGCTGGACTAAAAACAGCATGCACACACACAAAAGTATAATATAACCTCCCCAGATGGAGGGTGGATGGAGAGGTCAGTGAGAGAAGTAGGAGAAATCCACTGTGAAGCAAACAGGTTAGGTACTGCATTCATAAATGGCCAATATTTGCATAGAACATAAAAGAAAATGATTTTTTTTCTTTAAAAAAGTATTTGAATGAAATATATGGAGAAAACTTAACAAATGGCCATTTCCAAACATTCTAACAGCTAATCGTATATACATAAGTAATCGTTATTCCCCCCAACATAGCAACTATGCATACTTAAGTAATGTTTATTTTCAAAATTTAACAACTGTGTTTGAATCCTTTTGACGTTTATTCAACTTTATCTCTCTCTTATCATGTTATAGAAGAGTGCAACTCTTTTACGTATAAGGACATAATTCAGTTACCGGTATTTATCTTTTTTTTAAAAAAAAAACTGATGTGCTATCAAAAAATACTGGAGCCACAAGAAGGTGATTAAGAATAACCAGTTTAGATTATATGTCCTTGCATTAAAGGATAATTACAGGAAGGGTGTTTTTTTTTAATTTGCTGACAAATTAATTTTAATTTGCTGACAATTTTTTTAATTTGCTGACAAAACAGAGGCAACTCCTTTGGCATTAAAAGGAAGAGGGGAGATAAATGCAAGTAGAAATCTGTAGAGAACATTCTACAGATCCAAATAGTCTTACAGGTTATTATTTTTTATTTAAAAAACCTTGTTTTAAGGGATCTGTGAAAAAAGAATAGTTTTATCGTGGTTAAGAAAAAAGGGAAAAAGAAATAGAAGTGTGTCCTACCCTAATCCTACTGTAAACCCTATGTTCAGAATGGGATGATCAAGAAAGGGGTGGAGACTGAAAGCAGCAGGAGGTTGCAAAACTCATGAAGTTGGAGGAAACAAGGCTACCAGGCTGGGAACTTGTTTGATTTTTTTATAAGCTCTTACCACCTTGTTTAAGGTAACTGCAATGTTGTTGGCAATTAGTGGGAAGGGAGTTGTTTATTTTGCTATATTGTAAATGTTAGGCTGATTCTGCATGGGCCAGAAACAGCAGTGTGAAAACGGTGTGAAAATGGTGTAAAAGGGTTTAAAATGGTGTAAAAGGGTTTTTACTGTTTTCACACCGTTTTCACACCGCTGTTTTTGGCCCATGCGGAATCAGCCTCAGAATTTATTGTTTCAGGGCTTTTTGTGTCTGTAATTGGTGAGAGTTCTTTTGGGAACCTTCATCATCTTGAATCCAATTCACCAAGACTCTGGAGTCTCCATGAACCAACCACCAGCAGGAAGAAATGGACTTGGCATTATCAGACTGTAATTAGAAGGACTTGGAATGAAGCTTGAACAGGATCTTGAAGTGTTATGTTAAATGTTAATGTTTGATAAGTGTCATATGTTAAGGAAAAGTAAATCATTTTTTAAAAAAATTAGTTGTTGCAAACTCCTTCCAAGTTCTGCCCCACAGAACCCACAAGCAGAGGTTACACTACCACTTTCTTTCTTTCTTTCTTTCTTTCTTTCTTTCTTTCTTTCTTTCTTTCTTTCTTTCTTTCTTTCTTTCTTTCTTTCTTTCTTTCTTTCTTTCTTTCTTTCTTTCTTTCTTTGTGCTATCAAATCAGAGCTATGGTGACTCTGTAGAATTTTCAAGACAAGAGGCATTAAGAGGTGGTTTGCCATTGCCTGACTCCATGTCATGACCCTGGTATTCATTAAGGGCTGCCCATCCAAATACTAATGAGGGACAGCCCTGCTTCACTTTGAGATCTGATTTCCTTCAGCCTAAGGAGCCTTCCTCCTACTTCTATTAGAGGAAAAGCCATTTCAGTTAGAAGGAGGCTCCCAGGAGGACAAATGATGACCCATATGGCACAGTCAACTTCAGCAGAAAAGGTGATTTCATTTACAGTAATCTGTGTCAACTGTGTGCCCTAAACAGCCAGACATGGACTATCATCTACATTGTGACCCCATAGATCTGGCTGTTGAAATGAGGATGACAGGTGTACCGAAGCAAGTGATCCAGGCTCACCCACTCTTTCAGCTTTCACTCATGTTTGTACGTTCCATCCAAATCATGGGAAGGGCTTGCTCCAGTCAAAGTCTAGTCAGTGCAATCCTAACTTCTCTGACCTCAGTAGGCATAGAACACAGCCGATCTGGCTAGGATTGCACTGCTGTGTCAGCCAACTCTTCATACTGGTTGCAACTCTCACTAGCAAGAAGGTCTAGAAGTGCCAAGAGTTTGTAATTAACATATTCAGCAGGTAAGCATACTTCTTTCAACACTTTTGAGCCACACCTCAGATTGTCTCACCTCATCACTATCCAACTTAAGAAGCTGAATGACCACACCATTGTTAATCATGAAGCCATTCCACAGTCTACAATTAGTATTGCCAAGTAGTTGAAGTACTAGGCTAGAACTGCGGAGAATCCAATTCAAATCCTTACATACTGTAAAACTTACAGGGTGACTTTGGGGCTGTCTTTTCCCCATATTGTCCCAGAGGACACTTCAGCCTTTTGATAACAATCTTCTGGTGGTCCCTGGCGCCAAGGATGTCAAGTTGGCCTCAACTAGAATCAGGGCTTTCTCTAGCTTTGTAGAACTCTCTGGCCGTTTCTGCACGGCCCCCTCGCGCCCCCACGCCGGCAGGAGTTCTGTCGGCGTGGGGGCGGGAGCCTGCTCGCACGCAAGCGTGCGAGCAGGCAACGGGGAGGCCGGCAGAAGGCAGGGCGGCTCTGCCTGGAGCCGCCTCTGCGCCCTTGCCACGGTGTCCTCCTCTGCCGCTGCTGGGCCAGCCCAGCCCACGCTGCCCTCCGACCCCTGGAGGTCGGAGGACAGTGCGGGCGGGGCTCGATGCCCGCTGGCGAGGAGGACACCGTAAGTGGGCGGAGGAGAAAGCGTCTTCGGGCGGCGCTGTTCGCACTGGCCAAGCAGGAAGACGATCCCTCCTCAACAACAACCCTTTAAAGGGTTGTTGTTTAGGGCTGCTTGACGCCGCCTCTGCGGGGAGGGAGGAGGTGTCAGGTCGCCGCTGCTGCGTTGCAGCAGCGGTGCCTGTGTGAACGGCGGCCTGGGGGCGCCTTTTTTGGCGCCCCCAGGCCGTCGTAAACGGGCCGTGCAGATACGGCCTCTGTTAGCTGACACCAGGGCCCTGAGGGTTCTTAAACAGTTCCTCAGGGCCTGTTTGATGAGATGTTCCACCAGGCCTTTGGGTGAGACCACCTGATATCCGCTATTCCATCTTACTGGCCCCTTATTTATCACCTACTATGGACCAACTGTCTATGAATGACAAATACTATATTCTCTCCCTTCTTTCTGCTCTACCCATTCTCAGATCCTGTAAATCGCCAAGATGGGTTGTATATTATGGGTTGAAGAAGATTATACTGTTTTGGCTGTGTCAGATTTATATGGTTTCATTGTAAGCCACCCTGAGCCCAACCTAAGTTGGGAAAAGAGCAGGATATAAATTTAATTAAAAATAAAAAAAATGTCTTTTAAGGCAGTCATTCTCTTAATCTTGAGACATAGGATTGTTTTCAGGATAAGCAGAAGGAAGGGGGAATCATTTATGCTGCCCTGACAGCACTGGAGGAAGGGTGCTAAGATAAAAATGTGATAAATATACTAATAAGCCAAAGGAATATATTTTGTTCTAGTTGACTGACGTTTCCCTGCCTAGTTCCTGTTGGAGATCCCTATTCAGCCCATGCAAGTATATGATTGGCTAGGTTGATCATGGTGGTTAAACTCACTGAGGAAGAGTCAGTTTGACAGAAAGTACTGACAGGGCAAGCAATATCGATAGCCAGACAAATATACTAGCTATATTTATTACATATCTAAGGTCCATTTGTAAAAATAGCAATATCACATACACTGTGTTTCTGTGGATTATCATGGGATTTTTCTCACTGGGACCCTTACTGGAGTCACTAAAACCTTCCAAAGCCTTTTTCCCCACTAAGAGCAAAATGCAATATTGTTAATGATATCCTGACTGTGGAGGAATGGCAAGGCAGGGGGAGATAAATGCCCTTTTTGTTCCTTTCAGTTAAGGATTCTCTGATGTACGTTTTGGTTCCTCTGCCCTCCCTGACTTCACAGAAAGCATGATCCCACACGTAATCTGTTTTTCTCCAAATGGGGATCTCTAATGTAGTTATTACGGCATTCACTGTAAAAAAAAAAGGAGGGTGTTGAGTAGATGATGAAATATTTGGAGCAAGGGGAGAGACTAGCTTAAGGCAGCCCTTTTTGCTTTACTTATTTATATGATCAAAATAAGATTTCTAAGATGGAAACAGCCAATGCCTGTTCCATATTACTATCTCAGGTTTAAGAGGTAGGAAGTTGGCTCAGAATCAACTGGCTGATTAAATTTGATAACCTTGTAATAGAATTTTAGAAGACTTTTGCAGAGGTGTGTAGCATTTTTTTTTTAAAAAAAATACATCTACATGCTGAATAAGCTCCTCTCCGCAGGTTTTATTACACCCTCCCACTTTCCTGGAAGCCAAGCTCCGAAGCATTACTTCTCGGTTAAAGAGCTGCTGAATTTAATATATACAGAAGGACAAGCAAATGGGAAATATCCAAACTGTTCTGACACTTGGACAAGCAAACCAGTAAAATATGATTTTTTACAGACTGGACAGATACTTGTTATCTTATCTGTTGAAAAGCACTTACAAGGCACCGTAAACACAGCTGCTTCCTATCCCATCCTTTTGATCAGCAGTAACTTCTTACCCTGTAGTTGGCAAAATGCATATCAAATAAACGGGAAAGTTTTTTTTTACAAGTTAAATACCCTGGGAAAAGACATTGATACATTTCCAGCCTCCTTGGATAGTGGGTGGAGGGAGATGTTTTGTGTTTCTTTCACCCAAACATAAGATAATCTTATTTTTTATTTATTGTTGCTTGTCGCTCTGTGTGTTTAATTTTTCCCTCTATCAGAATGCTGAGCTCAGAAATCTTCAAATAAACACAAGGCTAGGCTTTTGTTTTGTTTTTATAGAGATAGTTTCCATGGCAACACAGTAGTGGGAAGAGATTGGGTCCAATAATTATGAACACATTCAGGACAATGTTGACATCTATTTAAATGCAATTTATATACAAAACAATCAGCGGAAGAGATTTAAGGCTCCAACAGATATTGCCAGTGTGATAGTTCAAGGCCAGAATTCTCACATTCAAAATGGAAGACCTGGGTTCAAACTCTAACCAATGGAAGTGCCTCAATTTAAAGGCAATAAAGAGCTATAGCTGGATAGCCGCATTTAGGCATAAGAGGTGTCAGTCAGGAGGGGGTCCTGGCAGTTCCATGAAAGTTGTTGGAGCGGACTTGGGAATATTCAGTCTAGAGAAAAGGAAGTTGAGGGGGACATGATTGCTCTCTTTAAGCATTTGAAAGGCTGTCCCTTAGAGGAGAGCAGGGAGCTGCTCCTGTTGACAGCTGAGGATAGGACTTGCAATAATGGGTTTAAATTATGGGTGGCTGGGTACTGGATTTTAAAAACACAGGCAGCCCAATCCTGAGTGGGGGATGGATTCACGTTAAGAGTTGGTGCAGGCCTGTGCCAACACAGGTGCCCACCTCTTTGATGCAAGGGGAAAATGCACCAGTAGAGTGGGGGAGGTATGTGGGCAGGCACAGCTCCACAGTGCCCAACTCTAGAAACCGTCATAATTCCCCATCCCACTAGTGCAGAAAGATGCAACAGCACAGCTAGGGGCATTCTGAAGGCATGCCAGGGATTGGAGCCAACCATAGCCGGCTTTCACTGCCCTCCTAGCCCCCATGTGCAGACACAGCTGACCTCAGACATACACCACATTTTTTGTGGTGTACATCTGTTATCCCCTATAGTGGATTTTGACCAGCTGAGGTTTGCTTTTGTTTTGGGGCTTCCTGTACAATGGTGGGGCAGTGGAGGTGGGGTAGTGAGAGAGGTCTGGATTGGGCTGGAAGAGTAGTTGAGCACTGGCATTGACTGCCTAGGGAGGTGGTACCTCCTTGCCTCATTTGCAGTCTTCAGGCAGTAGCTAGACAAACACTTGTCAGAGATGCTTTAGGCTGATCCTGCACTGAGCACAAGGTTGGATTAGATGTCTTGTGTGGCCCCTTCTAACTCTTATGATTCTGTGAAATGTAGGAGTGAATTCTCTCAGGTCCTTATCCTTACCACTGGGGTTCTACCAACACTCTCCTGCCAAATTTTGTGAACTTGAAGGTACCAGAATGCAAGATGTAACAATTAAATAAAACCTTGGGATCATGGACAAAATATTTCAGGTCCCATGGGTGTACACACTCCTGAAACAGAGGCTCATTCCGCACATGCAAAATAATGAACTTTCAAACTGCTTTCAGTGCTCTTTGAAGCTGTGTGAAATGGCAAAATCCACTTGCAAACAGTTGTGAAAGTGGTTTGAAAACACATTATTTTGCGTGTGCGGAAGGGGCCAGAGAGTCAGGGATCCCAAGAAAAACACACCCACAATGAGAGCTCTATAACCCACAATGTAAAGGCCATCACCAGCAAGGCCCTGACTGAGTTTAAACTAAAAAGGGCCCCAGCCAGGGTCTGATTTTGATGTAGAGGACAGGAGGTTTGCTTTTCAAGATTTGCTTCCTAAAACACTTTATCAAAGGGAAAGCTAAAAAAAGAAGAAGGTATAAACGAAGTGACACTAAGTACAAAAATATATTGATTCGTTTAGCAGCTTCGTCCTTTGCAACAGTGAAACTACATCTAGTGCTTCCCATTTTGTGGCAGCAGCGTTTCTTTGCTCTGCTTTACTGAGAAAAAAATATTACTTTGATTTTGTGTTTGTTTATCTTTGATTTTGTTTTTGTTTTCCCACAGACTCGCAAACCATATTTTTTTTCTAGTGAGTCATTGGGTTTTTCAGTGCCTTGGGTCAAACTGATGGTGGTTGTTTGGCTTGTAATATAGATTTGCCTGTAAGTACAATGACTGAACTGATGTCTGTTCCACTTTAACCTTCTGCCCTCAACACCACAGCTGAAGAAATTCACTTTTATAAATAGAACATCTATTTGCCTCAGAACTGTGCTAAGAACTTGCCCTGGTAGCCTTCGAAAATCCAATTTTATTCTACACAGACCTGATTCTTCTACACTGGTCTGGCGTTAACACTCTGGCATTAGATGTCATTTCCAATTCCAATGACAGGGGGATATCACTGGAGGAGGATGGGGAAACAATAATAATGTTTATGCAACATGAGAGCAGCAGCGCCTGTATTTCTGGAAAACAGCCTGGTGCTACACAAGTATGAGGACATCAAAAGAGCCCTGATGGATAAGAGCAGTGGTCCACCTGGTCCTGTTATGCCCCCTGAGAAGCTTTTATTGTTTTCTCATTAAGCATCAGTTTCCCTATAGTTATAATCAGTGGTGGGATTCAAAAATTTTAGTTACAGGTTCTGATGGTGGGATTCAAACGGCGGCGTAGTGCCAATGGGGCTGGGTGGGGCACGATGGGGGCATAGCCAGGCATTCCAGGGCGGGGCATTCCTGGGTGGGGCTGTGACAAGAGGGCTTTCCCCACTTACCTTCTGCTGCGCGCTACTCCGGGAAAGTAGCGTGGGGTCCAGCGGGCGCCTTCCCCTAACTCTGGCAAGGGGCAAACTACTTGCGAGCCGCCTGATGCTGTCCGCCTCTTGCAAATTCTCACACCTCAGCACGCTGGCCATTCCTGGCTGCTTGAAGAAATGGCACCTTTTGATGACCCCGCGCAGAGCAGAGCACGGGGTCATGGGAAAGTTCCTCCGAGAGCCGCCAGGAATGACGCTACGCTTTGAGGGGGCGCGGAGATGCGGCACGCAACAGAAGGTGAGTGGGGAAAGCCCCAAGGATGCAGGGTGCATGTGCCCCAGGTGCAGTTACCCTTTGCCCCACATCTAGATTCAAATAATGACTGTTTAAAGTATTAAAAAAGCAATATACCAAAAGTTAGTATATTATTTCTTTTTTATATAATTATATTGGATTGGATTTTAAAATAATAACATAATGAGAGAAACCAAAAAACTGTTTACAATTGTTAACATATTACAAACATATTCATAATTGTCTATCTCTCTCAACCCCCCCCCCCTTATATTTCCCTCCCTCCCTACTTTCTACTTTCCCTTCAGAGTCCCATATAACTACTCTTTGTATTCTATATTCCTAATTTGGAAAGAAAAAACTAACAGAGAGAGTGATCCAAAATCCTTAATCTAAAAAAGAGTAGTAGTTTAAACTCCTCTCTTTCCAGTATAAATGTCAAGGGAAAAAAAGTTGGAAAATGAAAAAAAATCTTTTTACCTTATTAATACTTTCCCAACCTTTTATACCAACGAACAAAAAAAAAATAATAATAGAATTAGCTTATATATTGTATTATTTCATTAGCAGTTCATATTAACATCGCAAGTGTGTGTGCCATGGGAGGCAGGGGGGCCGCAAGGGGCCTTGGGGCGCCATTTTGCATCCCCCCACTCTGACGAGAGTTTTAGTGTTGTACCCAGGGACAGAGATTACCCCTTTGTCCCTAGTGGAAGTTAATCATTAATAAACCTGGTTCTCTCTTGAAATGGTGAGAAAATTTTTAGTAACCGGTTCTACCGAATAGGTGCGAATAGGCTGCATCCCACCTCTGGTTATAATGGGTTTAGAAAAGCCCAGAGTCAGGCAATGGCAAAACCTCTTGCCTTGAGAACCCTATGGGGTCACTTTAAATTGGCTGCAGCTTGAAGGCATTTTCTACCACTACCAGCCAGCTAGCAAACTATTAGCTGTGCTGCAGTGGCGGGATCCAAAAATTTTAATAACAGGTTCTGATGGTGGTGGGATTCAAACAGTGGCGGCACCGCACACACGCACCTCCAGTCCCTATTGGGCAGGGAGGTTGCTTTAGTCACCCCTTCTCGGCACTCAGAAAAAATTAGTAACCACTTCTAGAGAAGTGGTGAGAACTGGTTGGACCCCACCTCTGCTGTGCTGCAAGATGCTCTTGAGGGACAACAAGGTATAGATGTCAAGGCCCTTTCCTGAAATTAAATGGGCCTATGGATAACAGATATGCAAGGCGAAGGCAGAATATGTGATATTTGAAAAAATGAAATCAAGAGCACTTCAACCTGATCAGAAAAGATGTTGTTCTTTTCTGATCAGAAATAGGTTAGTGAATCTTTTGGCATCTCCAGCATGTTATATCTGCTAGGACTATTAATTCCCATCAGCCCCCGCCAATTGGCCATGCTAGGGGCTGATGGGAATTGTAGTCCATAACATCTGGAGTGCCAAAGGTTCGCCACCACGGAGACTAGCCTAAAGTTGTGAGATCTCAGAAACTAAGCAGAGTTGGCCCTCCTTGGTATTTGGAAGCGAGATTACTAAAGAAGTCCAGGGTGGTGAAGCAGAGCCAAGTAATGGCAAATCACCTCCAAACATCTTTGGCTTTGAAAACCCTACACAGGCTTGCCATAAATCAGCTGCGACTTGACAGGAAAAAAAAATATTTTCATCTTTTATCCGCCAGTTTTTTTTTAATGGCATGTCACTGTAAGTTAAGTTACTTTTATTTTATTGTGATTGGTGCATTTTAGTCATGCTAACGCTGAGTATGCCATCCGGGAGATAAGCAAGATGTAAACAAGATAGACAGCTGTGCACAGTTTATAGATTTGCTGCAGTGGAAGAAAGTATTTAAAAGCAAGGGGGAAAATTGCAAGAGGCAGGGCCATGTCAAGTAAAATACAGATTTTGCCCGGGCCTTAGATTATTCTGCATTGTAGCAGAACTTCTTCCCTTGCAACACAGAACTCAAACAAGGCCTTTCATCAAACAGCATGTCTTGTGGTATTGTTCTTCCATCAAGTGGATAGTCTTTAAAATGGCTATGCTGCACCATAACATTTAACAAAAACATGTCACAAGTCTTGCTGGTTGAACCACTAATGACTAGCCCCTCTAGTAAACCATCTGGTTTCACACAATAGCCAATCAATTGCCCCGCTGAACTGACAAACTGAACAGTGAAAACAAGGTCTTCCCTTGATGGTGCCTCCTGACATTGGCTTACTGCCACTCAGGATCAGATCTGCATTTTTGAAGGGGGGCAAAGTCACAAATTGACCCTCCCCCATATATTACAGAAATATTTTTCTTTATATAATCAGCTGTTGTCACTGCTGTCCTCTGTGTGTGCTGCCTGGGGCAGTGTCAGGATGCTATTCCTATGGGGAGAGGGGGAGCTGTGCTTTTGCTTTGCAGGTGCTTATCTGAATCCTGCCCTTGAAGTTCCGTGGTTGAATCTGACTCTCAGGCTGGACTCTTACTGTTACTTTGGTTCACATGGGGGGGGGGGGGGATTGCTACATTATATTATCAACTCGCCAGAACTGTCTTCTGTTGTTATTCTTCTGTCATGAATAAAATCCTTGAACCCAACAAGGAGTTGATAATAAAACTGTCATGCCCTTATAGAGGAAATATCGCATCGCGGTGCGACCGCACTTGGAGTACTGTGTTCAGTTCTGGTCGCCACATCTCAAAAAGGATATCGAAGAGATAGAAAAAGTGCAGAGAAGGGCAACGAGCATGATTGAAGGATTGGAGCACCTTCCTTATGAGGAGAGGCTGCAGCGTTTGGGACTCTTTAGTTTGGGGAGGAGACATCTGAGGGGGGATATGATTGAAGTCTATAAAATTATGCATGGGGTAGAAAATGTTGAGAGAGAAATTTTTCTCTCTTTCTCACAATACTAGAACCAGGGGGCATTCATTGAAAATGCTGGGGAGAAGAATTAGAACTAATAAAAGGAAACACTTCTTCACGCAACGTGTGATTGGTGTTTGGAATATGCTGCCACAGGAGGTGGTGATGGCCACTAACCTGGACTAGATGGACTCTGGTCTGATCCAGCAGGCTAGTTCTTATGTTCTTATGTTCTTATGAGTTGTTCTATGAACGGAGAGTCTGACAGGCAGGTGCCCCCTCCCCCATCTAACCCTTCTGCCTTCAGATGTGAAGGATCTCTATTAAACTTCTATGATGCTCTAGAGCAGTGATGGCGAACCTTTTTGAGACCGAGTGCCCAAACTGCAACTCAAAACCCATTTATGTATCGCAAAGTGCCAATACGGCAATTTAACCTGAATACTAAAGTTTTTGTTTAGAAAAAACAACTCATACATTACCATTTTTTGTCTTAAAAGATAAACACAATGACAGAGCTTTCAATGATATAAACAACTTTATATCAACAACTTTTATGATCCGGCCCCCTAATTTCTACCTTTTTATGGAAACTTTTTGGAAATTTTTCTGTGAAATCAGCCCCATTCAACAGGTTCCAGGCGGCATGTTTGTGAATGCTGTCAATGCCCAGACAGCTAATTGTTGCATATAAATGCAGATGTTATTATCAAATCTCGTATGATGTGGGGAATGGAAATAATTATGCACATGTGTCCTGCTCTAGTGATTTTGTGGCCCCTCTGAAAGATGACCAAATCCCCTTTGCCATCACAGCAGAGTAAGGGAATTTCTGCAAAGGGCAACCTAGCCAAAGAAAAGTCTCCCTACATTTTTCCAGGAAGGATGCAATTAAGAACAGCTATTGTTGCATCAATATGTGCAGTTACCAACCTCCAGGTAGTGGCTAGAGATCTCCTGGGATTACAACTGGATCTCCAGGTGACAGAGAGATCAGTTCACTTGAGAAAATGGCTTCTTTGGAAAGTGGCCTCTTTGCCAGCATACCCACCTAAGTCCCCACCTGCTCCAAACCCTGCCCCTGCGCTCCATTCTCCAAATCTCCAGGTATTTTTCCAACCTGGGGCTGGCAACCATAAACACAGGCAATGCAACACTAAACTGGTTCCTTCACACACATGCTTTTATTTGTGGTGTTTTATGTTTTGGAAAAGCCAAACCAACAGGTGTGGAAGTCTGTTTGTCTCAAGGAGTTGAGGGCACTTTTCTTGCTCAACAAGGTAGATACAGGACCAGACTTGCAGTTTCCACTGCAGACCTTGGAAACCACCCACCTCCAGCAATCTTTTAGGCCCCTTCCTCAAGACATGCAAATACGCCAAACCACTTTCACAACTGTTTGCAGGATTTTGGGCTATCCTGCACAGCTTCAAAGAGCACCTCGAAAGCAGTTTGAAAGTGCATTATTATTCTCGTGACAAAAGGAATGAGCCTTAATTAAACCCCCAAACAACTCTGCTATCTAGCAGAACTTTCAAAGTACTCTCTACAAAGCCTATTCTTGTTGTCTTATTTTCTCTCTCACTTGTAATTCTACTCTACAATAAAGCTGGTTTGTCTAGCAAGCACACAAAGCATTTGTAATGAGCTCCAGCTTTTCTTGCCCATGAGTGCTTCAACAAATACCTATATATTAATGACTTTTTTAACTGCTGCAAACTGGTTAACTTTGTGAAACATCCAGGGATAAGTTTCTACATGGGTTACTTGTGCAAAATTACTCAACAGATCAATGTATACACAGAAGACATTGGAAGAGCAGACAAACACACTGATCAGCTCCCTCCCCACACTGCTGTTTAAGATATCCAAATGTACATACTTATCTTTACAAAAAATGCTTTTCAAAGACTGAACAGTTTTGTAAAAGGGCAGGAGAGAGAAGAGAACAACGCATGCAAGTAGTACTTTGTGAACTTCCTACTATTTTCAACAGAAAGCAAAGGGCTGGGGCTAGCTGTCCAATTAACACACATAAGACAAACCAAAGAAAGTCAGTTTTCAAAAGACTGTTTTCTACACCTTACTAGTGGCCAAATTATTTACATCTACTAAATTCACCCCTTTTAATGTAGCCATACTCAAGGACTCAAGATAATTAGCAATATCCTGCAGAAAGAATATGCTGTACTTAAAATGACCAGCCTTGACAGATCAGCAATTGAGTCATAGTTAAAATGTATTAAAACATCCCTTTAAAAAAAAATCAAGCTACACATACATCACTGTGTATAACACAATTACAACAGCTCTGTACACTACAGAAATGCACATGCCCTGACTGCAGGTGGAATTCAGCCTCAGCAATTTTGGCGCAACCCCAAGTACAGTACATTTGACTTCTGCTCTCGTATCACCCTCACTGCTTCTGCTTCTTCCCCGGCCATTTTAGGTGGCTCTCCTGCCCCCATGGCTACCTCCTCTTCTCTCGAGCCGCAGATCTTTATCCCGCCGCTTGCAGAATGCAAATTCACAGGCTTCTGCAAAGGGGAGAAGACAGGCAAAGCCTCCAAGAGCCTGCCGCTGCAGCCGGGAAAGGAGCGGATGGCACTGGTGGCCCTGTGCAAGGGCACATGCCTGGAACGTGGAACAAAGGCCACTGACCTCTGCATGGGAACACTCCAGCCGCCAGGAGCAGAGCCCACCGCGCCCCAGAAGCGGCTCACCCGAATGGAGATCGCGAGCAGATTTCAAGGGACGCTATTGCATGGAAGGAGAGCTCCGATGCAGCTGCCAAAATCCACAGCCCTCAGGGGCCACTAAACGAATCCTCCAGAGAGAAGCCACCCCGCGACGAGCCCACCTGCTTGAAACAGCCGCCTGGAAACAGCAGCTGCAGAAGAGGGAGGCGTTCCTGAGGCAAGCCGCCTGGGAGAGCGCCCCATAAGGCACCACGCGGGAGGGGAGCAACCTTTCTCAGAGGCCCTTTCTGGTGCCTTCTGAGAGGTCCGCCAGGGGAAGAGGGAGGGGAGTCGGCACTTGGCGCGGCTCCTCGGGCGAGAGGCCTCCGCAGCTACCCGTGGCACGCTGGGCACATAGGTCTCTCATCACGGCTCTAGAGCTTTTAGGTAGCAGCATTGATACACTAAATGTGAATGTGGAAAAAAATATGGAGTCCTGGGCAGTTAGTAAAAAGAATCCTGAAGTTCAACTTGAAAATTTGCATTTGACTTCTCCCTTTTGGACATCCAAGATGCGCTCTTCAAACTACCATGTCTTTTAGAATGTCTTGATTTCTGGATTTTGTCTTCTTATTTATTATTATTATTTATTTTATTGAACTTATAGGCCGCCTTATCCCCGGAGGGCTCAAGGCGGCTCACAACATGGAGCCATTATGGGACTAGCATCTAATTAAATATTCAGGAATGGTGAATGGGCAATTTTAATAAAGATCCTTTCCACACTTCTTTTTTTGAGTCATCTTTACTTTTTAAAAAAATAAGCCTAAAAAGGAATTTGGGAACACTACACCAGGAATGTGAGTTTGTTACAAAACAAAGATGAAAAGGAAGAAAATGAGGAGGAGAAATGCATTAGAGGGGGGAAAGGTAAGGAAAGATAGTCACGAGAGCTAGACTATTCTAAGAAAATCTAAGAAGTTATGGCCATGCTGCCACTTGATTTATGGCTATACTTGACAGAAGACCATGTAGGGTTAACTAAGGTTATGAAGCATCTGCAACAGTTATATTTCATACTGCAGCCTTGCAAGCATATTTCCCCCCTAACATTAGTGAACCACAAATCTAAAACACATTGCTCATAAAAAAAATTGCAAAGTGTTTTATAGTTTGCAAGGGGAGGGGGCAGTGCATCATTCCGGCTGACGTTTGGGTTCACCGTCAACTGGAAAACTCTTTGTGTCAGTCACAGCATGTTTGAAACATTGTTTACAGTCTGCCGCAAAGATGACAAAATATTATAGGGGAGCTAATCTTGCAACACGCTTCTATGTTTCTTGGCCCAGCTGGACTTCTCAAATGTCCGGAAAGCGATGGCCGAAAGAGACAGGATTTGCATCATACAGTCTGGAACAAAAATGCATCGTTACCAATAATATCAGCGACAGGAACATAGCCATTACTTTAGCCTGTTCGATTCGTTGAAGAAAAGAAGAAAGTCATTCTATTTTATCAAAACAATCTGTCTTTATCCATTTTTCTCCTGTAGGTGATGAAAATGTCTGGCAACAAAGAGAACTTTAATGGGGAGAAGGGGTGCCTGAAAGTAGTTTGGTTCCTTAAGGGAATTTGCAACTGGGAAGTGCCGGGGATGGCACAGCCATGCCACCTTCAAAGAGGCAATGCTCTCCCCACCCCTGTGGATCTGCTCTATGCAGCTCCATGGGCTGCATCTACCTTTTTTTGCTGGTATAAGCCTGCACAAGCAAATGGGGGCATTCCCAGACTGAAAGGGCTCAGGAAGCCAACTAAACCTAACCTTTAACCTCATCTCACCTTTAAGGCCTTACGCGGCCTGGGACCCTCATACCGCGTTACCCCGTATGTCCCCACTAGACCTCTGCGCTCGGCAGAGGCCAATTTACTGGTAGTCCCTGGCCCCTCAGTGATGCGGCTGGCCTCCACTCGGGCCAGGACCTTTACAGCCCTGGCCCCTGCCTGGTGGAACACTCTTCCTCCAGCTGTCTGGGCCCAGCGGGATCTTGGTGATTTCTGCAGGGCCTGTAAGACAGAGTTGTTCTGCCGGGCTTTTGGAGTGTCCAGCCGCTGAAAGTGCCCCCCCCTCCTCCCTTCCATCCTCATGGAAATTTGGGTTCATTATCATCTACAGAACCCACCCTTTCTTCTCTCCTCTTGGGAGGGTTTAAGAAGGATTTTAACGGGCATTGTTATATATTAATTGCGGCATTTTAATTTATATTTTTGAGAGATTATTGTATTTGATTTTATGTTTATTTGTATTTGAATTTTATGTTGTTCACCGCCCAGAGCCCTTCGGGGATTGGGCGGTATATAAGTTTGAAAAATAAATAAATAAAATAAAATAAAGACAGTCCTGCCCCGGTAGTGCTGGTGCCATGGCATCACTGGCACATGGGCATCGTACTGCTACGTGGCTCCCCAGTGCCACCGGAAGTGCCCCTGTGCCAATGGAAATCCCCCTTACACTTGTGCAAGTTCACGCTGCCTCCTGGAGGGTTTCTGCCCCGCTCCCAATCAGGATTACACTGTAAATATTCTTTCAAGCTTTTTCCGATGGTGACAAGGATACAGATAGATGATCTGCAGTAAAGCCTATTCTGGAATGTAGTCATTAACAAAGTGTTCTAAAAAGCAGTGTGTTTTGGAAGAATTTAGAATTAAAAGTTGAAATATCTAATAAGCCGTTTCCCTTGATGTACCTGTTGCTAGATTCTTTCATTCCCATTGGGTGGGATGGACTGCATGGGAATGCATCTCTGAATTGATTGAGACAAGTTTTAAAAAATAACATTTGCTACTAGCATGCCACTTTTGAGAGTATAAGTTGTTTTCTGAGATGTTGGCTGGTGTGGTGGTTAAGAACAGGTGGATTCTAATCTGGAGAACTGGGTTTCATTCTCCACTCCTTGTCCTCCACATGAGCTGCAGACTCTTATCTGCTGAAGCAGATTTGTTTCCCCACCCCTACAGGGTGACCTTGGGCTAGTCAAAGTTCATTCAGAACTCTCCCAACCCCACCTACCACACAAGGTGCCTGTTGGGAGAGGAAGCAAAATAAATATGTAAGCCCCTTTGAGTCTCCTTACAGGAGAGAAAGGAGGCACACAAATCAGCCCAGGTTCAATCCCCAGCATCTCAATTTTTTAAAAAATAAGGTAGTAGGTGATGTGAAAAATCTCTGCTAGTCTGAGTTCACAGTACTGACCCTGATGGACCAATATTTTTATTTATTTTTATTTTTATTTATTTATTAAACTTTTATACCGCCCCATCCTCTAGGGGCTCTGGGCGGTGTAATATCTGATTACGTTTAAGGCATCTTCATATATCTATACATCCAAATGTTATGGCTTCTGTTGGAGGACAAAGACCAAGTAAAACAATTTATGATTTGGTTTTTGGCCTGTTTTTGGCCAGTTACCTTATGCAAACTTTTAGGTGTCTCCTTCCAAAATGTTCAATCTCACCTAATTCCTGTCTTTCTTACAGTCCCTGGCCCACATGCCCTTTCTGCGTGCAGGTCCCAGGATCCTCAGCACAGTCTTTTTGATGATCAAGGGGGATCCTCTCTTCTCTTTCCATCAGCCGACAAGCTTGTTATTCTATTTGGGCCATAACGAAGTAACTGATATCCCAATTCTCTGCCCCAAGTTCTCTTACTGATCTACCAACGAGGTTTGAAACTTTTAACTCCAACCCAGTCTGCTGTGAGAAGTATCTTATTACTCCCTTTATCTTCACACTTTTGGAGTATAAAGTTAGCCCCAAAAATCCCAGCTTTCGTTTGCCAGCAGTTGATTCCCATCCCAACTCTGGGTTTCAGCAGCTGGCTCCAAATGCCCCAGTGAAAATGCATCTTGGAGGAAGATGTGTGTGGCTTTGCATCAGCTCTGCATCCCAACACAGTCACCTGTAAAAATCATACTCCTTGCTTCTACCCTATTTCACCTAGATGGCTTCCTCCTCTCACTGAGAAATCCTACTGGACTTCAGTCAGTAGACCAGACTTGTATGCTTGCTTCTATTTCTGCCCCCCCCCCACCTTTTACATTAGTAACATTTGCTTAGATTAGGATTTAGTAGGATTTGTAGAACATTTCTTCAGTGTGTGTGTACGCACGTGTGTGTTCAAACTCTTTACTGAATTTGCTAATTCTTTTGTCTATTACTCTTTTTCTTAGTCAGTTGTTAACTTTAAACCAATGTCTATTCCTTCTAACAATCTGCACACTTTTATGAGGCATTAGAACTGATCCTTGACCCTGATATACATTGGGAAATATTGTCCCAATAATATTTGCCCTGAACAAATATTTTGACCCCCTTTAAAGGAGGCCACTCCTTTAGTCAAAGTATATTACCCTGTTCCCTTGAAAATAAGACCTACCCTGAAAATAAGCCCTAGCATGATTTTTTGGGATTTTTGGAGGATGCTTGAAATATAAGCCCTACTCCAAAAATAAGCCCTAGTTACAAATTCCCTGGCACAGCTGATCTGGTCACGTGGGGGGTGCAAAATCATGGGGGAAAAAAGACATCCCCTGAAAATAAGCCCTAACGCATCTTTTGGAGCAAAAATTAATATAAGACCCTGTCTTATTTTCGGGGAAACATGGTACATATTTTGACTGTTAGAGTAACACCATTATCTATTATGATAGATATTCACATTTCCAGTTTTCCAATACAAAGCTATCTGTATATTAAATGCAGCACATGAATGGTTTCTGAAACTGAATGTGAGGAGGAGAAAAAGCCATTTTTCAACAAAAGAACATGTTTTTATTAATAGTATTTTTAAAAAGCTAATCACTTCCAGGTTCTCTGTTTTTTACCTCTGGAATGGCCTAAATTATGATACTTGTGGGAACACATGTCAACAGAAGTAAATACAATGTCTCAGGCAGATGATCCATCATCAGAATACATTCATCAATAATGTATAATTTTCAGCTATATTAACGGACATCAAGAACATTCTTGTCATTTCCAGAATCAACAAGTTCATGGACCATCTGTATAATGATGTGGTTGTACCCATACTTGTCTTTTTTTTTATATTCACAGGTTGAATTCTTGACATGACAGGCTGAATAATTCACAAGCAATGATGCTAAAATATATAGGTTATGTTGATAGGAAAAAAGTGTGTATACACATGAAGAGTTAGAAAAACGAAGAGTAAGAAAATGTCTTCTACTGAATCAGACCATTGACCATTAAACTCAGTATTAGCAGTGGCTCTCCAGAGTTTCAGGCAAAGGTTTTTCAAATCACCTACTACTTACTCCTTTTAACTGGAGATACTGGGGATTGAAGTTGGGACCTTCTGTATGCCAAGCAAACACTCTGTCAGAGTCACAGCCCTTCCAATCACTAGGGCAGTCGTGGAGCTACAAGGGGAACAAGGGGGTGCACCGTGCACCGGGTGCATGCCTGGGGGCACAGAAAATTGCCCCAGGCCCCTCCCCCCTTTCCCTTCACTTCCTCCCAAGCACCCCCCACTCTTCTTCCCACATCTCTACTTTAGTTCCTTTTCCTTCGAACGTTTTCAGGCTAGGCAAAAGTTGCTTCGTTCGCGAGTAAAAAATGTTCTGCCTGAACTGGAACTACAGTTCCCAGGGAGCATCCTTTGGGAGGGTCACAAGGTCTTCTGGGAAGTATAGTTCCCATCAGGCCGTTTTTACTGTGAACAGGCCTTTTGCAGCCTGAAAAAGTTCAAGAAAAAGGAAAGGAACTAAGGTAAGTGTGGGAAGGGGAGAATGGGGGCACCGCAGGGGGGCACCATGGGGGTCCCCGCGGGGGGGCCATGGGGGGCAGAAAATATAGAATGTGCACCAGGCACAGTTTGGCCCATCTACGGCTCTGCACTAGGGCGCCTGCTTTACATGCAGAATATCCTAGTCTGTGGCACCTTTACTAAACAATGAAATGCTGCTGACTACTGAACTTGATGAACCAATGACCTGACTAGGGTTGGCGGTTCGGCCCCTCCCCGAACGGCAATTCTGCCGAGATCAGCCAGTTCAGGGAGGGGCGGAGGGCCAAGAAGCCGAGCCCACCTCCTCTGCACTAGGCGAGATCCGAACGCTACTCGTTCGGATTGGCCCCTTCCCCCAAGCTGCGGCTTCTCGAGGAGCCAGCTGGGGAAAATACCTTGCAGCCCCGCTTCTGAGCCTCCGGGTAAAAGGGCAGCTGGCGCCTGGCAGCCTTCCACACTTTGCCTCCATGCTTTCTTCCAATTGGAAGAAGGATTGGCTGGTAGCCGGAGGCGCTGGCGGCGGCGTGGTGCGGGCGATGGCTGGGGAGGAAACAGAGAAGCCAATTCCACCCATCCCGGCAGTGGCGCCAAACTGCCTGCAACACTCTTCTTACCCCACCGCTTCCTTCCATCTGGAAGGACGATCCCAGGAAGCTGGAAGAATCTCCCTGAAGTTCAATGGATCCTTATGAATTCAATCCAAACCAATCATGCATCCCATGCTCTAGTGGCACTTGCGCGAGTGGTGCAAAATATGTCTGCACAAAGCAATCACACATCTGATGCTTCATGGCTCAACAGTGCCCCAAAAACATGGTCAAAAGCATGGGATCCTCATGTGATCCCTAATGCTTTTTCTTCACTTGGTCACCCCAAAATCACCACCACATCATGGCACAAATCCTTAGACACATGTCTGCACAAAGCAATCACACACATCCGATGCTTCATGGCCCAACAGTGCCTCCCCTGCAAACATGGTCAAAAAGCATGGATCCTTCACGGATCCTAATTTCTTTTTTTTCACTTGAGTCACCCCAAAATCCACTCACCACCATCATGGCACGAAAAACTTAGGGGCCACTCCCGTCTCCCCTCTATGCCACTTGCAGCTGCCCTCAGCGCCGCAGCATCCCAGGCCAGCTCGCCCGGCCATCTCCACGCACCCCGCGCTCTGCGCGAGGCCACTCAAAAGCTTTCATTAAGAAGGGGCCTTTCCCTCACTTTACCGTGAAGCCCCGTGCTACTTGAGGAGGAAGTAGCGCGGGGTTCCTCCTCCCTCCCTATACGGCAGAGGCTGGCCACAAGCGCAGCCGGCCCGGACGCTGCAGCCTGTCGCATCCCCTCAGGCGCCTTGCGGGCATCCCAGGCGCTTCTTCTGAACGAAGCCTTGAATTTTACGACCCTGCACAGAGCGTGGGGTCGCGGGGACGCCTCGGGCGCTGCTGCCTGGGATGCCGCGCGCTGCGAGCAGTGCGCGGCATAAGGGGATGGAAGGGAGTAGGGAAAGCGCCCAAGAGCGCCTAGGATGCTGTGCTGAGGGGCGCCGACTAGCAGCAGCTTCGGGGCTGCGTATGGCCGCCCCTCTCAGTGGGGAGTGCCGAACCCGCGCTAAAGCAATCCCATACATCCGGATGCTTCTGATGGCCCAACAGTTGCCCTTAAAAAAACATGGGTTGTGCTAAAAGCATGGATCCTCATCCGGATCCTAATGCTTTTTCACTTGGTCACCCCAAAATCACCACTATCATGGCACAGGTACTTAGGGGACACATGTCTGCACACAAAGCAATCCATACATCCAGTAGCTTCATGGCCCAATAGTGCCCCCAAAACCTGTTTAAAAGCATGGATCCTCATGGATCCTAATGCTTTCGCAACTTCACTTGGTCACCCCAAAAATCACTCTCAATTTCACCCTCCATGGCACAAAGTCCTTGGACTCAATCCACACATCCCATGCTTCATGGCCCAATAGTGCCCCCAAAACATGAGTCAAAAGCATGGATCCTCACAGATCCTAATCCTAACTTTGGCCCCCCCCCCTCAACCAAACTTGGGGGATGATATGGATCAGGAAAGTGTCACCTGAAGATTACCCCTGAAATTTTAGTGTCACTAACTTTAAAAAAATTTTTGTGGAACCTCCATGTGCAATAGCACTGAAACACACAAAAAATTTTTTTTTTTTAAAAGCTAGTGACACCAAAATTTCAGAGGGTACCCTCCAGGGAGACTCCTTCCTGATGATACTCCTCAAGTTTGGTGAGGTTTTGAAAAGGGGCCCAAGTTATCGCACTCCCAAAGGGTACTCCTTCCCCCATTGTTTCAAAATGGGAGCCGAAGCAGATGTGGGGAGCTATCCCTTTTGAGGGGTCCATAACTTTGGCCATCCTCAACCAAACTTCACCCAAACTTGGGGAGTATCATCAGGAGAGTCTCTTTCATGATACTCCAGAAATTGTGGTGCAGATAGGGTCCAAAAATGAGGCCTCTCTGCAGGCACCCCAGAAATTTCCCAGCATTGAGGAGACATGGAACCCAAATTCACAGAGAAATGAAGAATCTTGGGCACATTTCTAGGGGGGTGCCTGCAGGAGGCTCATTTTCAGACCTATCTGAAGCTCAGAATTTCAGGGTATCATCAGAGATACTGTCCTTGTGGCACACCCCAGAGTTTGGTGAAGCTTATTGAGGGGGGGCAAAGAGTTATCGAACCACCTCAAAAGGGGTAGCCCCATCTGCTTAGCTCCCATTGGAAACAATGGGGATAGGGAGCACCCACTTTGAGTGGTCCATAACTTTGGCCCCCCTCAACCAAACTTCACCAAACTTGAGGAGTATCATCAGGAGAGTCTCCTGGAGGTACCCTGAAATTTTGGTGCTGATACCTCTAAAAATGCGCCTCCTGCAGGCCAAAACGCAAAAAAACACCAAAAAAATAAAAACGCATCCAAGAATCTCGGATGCTGCTGTAATTTCGGGTGGATCCGAGCCTGGCAGGCTCGGATCTCGGGAGATCCGACCCCACACATCTGAAATGGGCCCGATCCCGAACCTGGGCTGAATTTTTTTCCAATCTACCAACCCTAGACCTGACAGAGCCATGCACTTTCATGTCTGCTGGAAAAGCAAACATTTATCCTAGGGAAGCAGCTGATGGATTTTAAAAGGTGTAATAACCACCTTATTTTGGACCCTTGGAGTAAATAAAATTTGCATACAATTATGATCCCCATGTAGGAAAAACTGAATATGTGAAATGGATCTTGCTTGACTAAAATTAATGTTGGGAAAGCTATCTTTCTCTCTCTCCTCTCTTACACATATGCCCATTCCCATACACAAACTTGGCCTGAAAAAACAACAACACTTAGTTTCCAGCTCACATCTACTGCAGAACTGAATCACGTGAGCAAAGGTGTGCAATGAAAAGGAGAAAGGACAGAGATTTATTGCTGCATGCCCCTTCTCCTGCTGATTGAGCTAAGCTATTCTGCTCCTCAGGGAGAGAAGGTCAGTCTCTGGACAGCAACCTGTGTTCCTTCAATAGATCTTGGGATGGTCTGGGCAGCTCTGGTGGTGCTCTGATGGTGCGTGGCAGAAATACATTGCCCGAACATTGAGTCCTGCGTGATAAGTGGAAACTAGCCACATGCAAGGACTTTGCCTGCTTGAAATTCTTGCAGTCACATCCAGTTGTGTCCAAGACCTTGAAAGCATTGTTCAAGTTTAGAGATTAGGACTCTAAACTTCCATTATGTCGCATTGAGAGGTTGATATAATCTCCAGAGGGATATTGCTGATATTAACAGTTCTACAATTAACATACACAGAGAGAGACACTGGGCCAGCATTTTAGAGCCACAGCATATTTCCCTGGTTCTTGAACATTTGAAACTGTATCTGCGCCTAATCTTCCCACATCTGGTGTGCTGCTCAGGAACAAAAGAAGGACTTTTTGTTTCTTTTGTTTCTTTGCCACTAGGCGGAAGATTCTGTCTAAATCAAAAAGTGAAGGGTGACTGGAAGACTGGCTTTTTCCACACAAACCTTTTAAAACGTTGTGAGGCAGGAAATAGCATGGGGGCTTTCTTGTGGTGGGGAAGCTTCTTTGCATTTTTAGCCTCCTCATGCCACTGGAAAGTCCCCTTGGGAGTGGCGGGTTGGTACTCCCATGGCTCCATGTCCGGGCTCCCCGCCATTTGGATGGGGCTGTAGGGGGGTCTCACACACTCGCCAGTTTGGTTTCTGACCTGTTTTCCAGCCATAAATGAATACTGCTATTTAATAGGCTATTCAGTGCTCATCAACCTGTTCATGGCTGTTCAGCAAGTTGTTGCAAGGAGATCTTTTGAACATGAGAGTACAGCACAATTGGCTTGTTAGGCATGCATGTTCTCACCAAACCTTGCTTAAATACACAGTTAAGTCAGTCACGAGTCATATGAATCAGTCATCCCAAAATGCTGTTTGTTTGTTTTTAAAAAGTCTACTATTCACCATTTATGTCCATACCTTTTACAACGTGAATGACTACCAGGTAAACTTTTTGGATCAGCAACATTATCACATGTGTGCAGCTTTGAAAATATCTAATGTAAACTTGCTTGGCAGTGTTGGAATCACTCAGTGCCAAACTGAACAAACCTGGTTCACTCATATTTGATCAACAGCAGCTGAACATGGTGAAAAGGACTAGTTAACATGGTCAATGTGAAATTCTTGGCAAATTTAGCAGTGCCATCCCCCCCTCTTACCCACCCCCCCAACAAACAATTTTTTCTTTATTTCAAATTTATTTATTTTATTGTATTTATTGGTGGATTTTTACCCCACCTCTCCCCAAAGGTTGGCAAATGAGTCAATGACCCAACAGTCTTGCCGATCAAGCAGAATCTGTACACTAATCTAGTGCATAGGGTGAAACTAGTGGTGAAAAGTGCTGTCAAGTCACATCTGACTGATGGCGTTCTCATAGGGTTTCCAAGACAACAGATGAAAATCTGTTTACCATTGTCTGTCCTTGTATAGTAGTCCAAGACTTCTATGTCGGTCCCCCATCCAAGTACTAACCAGGGTCACCTCATCTTAGCTTCCAAGGTTTAATGAGATTGGGCTAGCTTGGGCCATACAGGGTCTAATAAGGGTGGAACAAATGGGTAAGCTACCCCACCATGAGCACTTACTCACCCCTACCTGAAAATTTTAAAAAAGCAGACCCTAACCTAAGTGTTATTGTTTATTTTATTTGTGTTATATATTCGATTTGATAAACTGCTCTACCCCCGAAGGGCTCAGAGTGGTGTACATGCCAAACAGGAAAACAATAAATTAAAACTAAAAAGAAAGAACAAATCGAATAACTCCAATAAAATCAGTAAAATACAATAAAATCAGTAGCAACAATGACCCACCCATAGTTAGGTGGATGGCATCCGGTCCTAACCCCGGGAGGGGACCAGCATATTTTCAAATAAGTAGATGGTACATAGGGAAACAGGGAGGGGTGGACTCAGCAGCCAGCCCCCCCCCCAAAAGCCCGGTGGAACAGCTCAGTTTTGGAGGCCCTGCGGAATTCACCAAGGTCCCTCAGGGCCCTAACAGCTGGGGGAAGAGCATTCCATCAGGTAGGGGCCAGGGCCGTAAAAGCCCTGGCCTGGGTAGAGGCCAGCCGCATCATAGAGGAGCAGGGGACCACCAGTAAATTCGCCTCTGCTAAGTGGTAGCATTCAGTTCTTTTTCTCAAAGGCCTGTTTGCTAGATCAATGGTTTTTAAAAAAAATTGAAAGAAGCTCTATATACATCACAGGCATCAGCATGACATTTTATCTTCCCCAGGTATTTTATTATCCATACCATCTGATTTCAGCTTTCAAAGTGTATCTTTGTACAAACACCTGTGAGATGACATAACACCCTGTAATTCGGCATAAGCTGTCATAATGCAACCCTAACTGGATGTAACACAGTACAAGAAGCGGAGTCTTTTATCGTTACCAGTGTCAGCGCTGGATCAGCTCATGTTTGGAGGCTCCTCCAGATCAGAATCAGTTGCACGGCTAGCTTCTCCATAGTATGTGAGGAAACTCGTGGCAACTTTAACTTTTGAATAATAGTGGAATCATTTTATCCAGTGGAAAAAAGTGACATTGACTGCATGCTTTCTTGCAACGTGACTTAAAGTTACTTAAAATTGTCTTAATTAATTGCTGTACTTATGGAGTGCTGCATATTGAAATACATTTCATCCACAAACTGCTACCCACCTCTTGTTAACACTTTCAATCAAGAAATTCATAGTAGGAATGTACCTATGGAGTGTTGGATCACATGATCCAGTTCTAATGGTTATTGGTTTATATGGGGATGAAATTAGTGGATGATGTGCCACCAAGTAGCAACGAATATCCATGGGATGTTAAAGGTAACAGGAGAGCAGAGATGGTTTGTCATTGCCTTTTTCTTCATAACAACCTCAGTCTTTCTTGGTGGTCTCCCATCCAAGTATTAAGTATGGCTGACCCTGCTTGGCTTCATAGCTCTGATGAGATCGGGGCATCGGGCTAAGTAAAGCTATTCAAGTTATGTGGTGATAGTTGGGAGGAATTATGTCGCTAGAAAACATTTTGGTACAAGACTGTCCAGAATGAGGTCTGTGGGTCTATTGACACACCTGGAACCCTGATTTACTCTACATGTGATTCCCCCCCCGCCCAAAATCAGCCTTTTAAATTCTGACTTAAAGAAGGAAAAATACTTTTCGAATTGGGACTATTTCTGATTCAAAAGGTTAAACATGGATGTCCTCCAAATAAAATCGTGCTCTTGCCTGAGTTACAGAAGTCCTCCCACCTAAGATTATTTAGGCTTAAGGTACATTTTCACTATTACCCATAATCCTGGAAAAATAAAACCCCTTTTAGGCACCATGCTTCAAGCACAGATATTTAGTCAAAGGATGCTGTCATGCCACCACCAAGGCAGGTGAGGTGGTTTGCCATTGCTTGTTGAGTCTTCAGTGGTGGTCTCCCATCCAAGTATAATTTTCTCTTAGTTTCTAAGGCAGGGGTGGGCAATTATTTTTTCCATGGGGCCGCATAAGAAACAGAAAATATAGTGGAGGGCCGGGCCAAAAGGCAGGGGGGCGAGGTGCTTTTGAAAGCCCCCCAGAAGCCAGCAGCCAAGACAGCCGGCTTCTGCGGGGCTTTCAAAGGTGCCTTGCTCCCCAGCAAGGCAGGGGGGCCAGTCAGGGTCATCCGGCGGGCCGGATGTGGCCCCCGGGCTGTATAATGCTCAGGGCTGTTCTAAGGGATGATGAAATCCGACTGTACCATTCGGCCTTTGCCTCATGGTCAAAGAAAGTTCTTTGTTTAAGGAAGATGTCCATTACACTTAGGTAAAACCATGTGAGCTTAGGAAGAACTGTTCTTATTTATATTATGGATTTCAGATGCTAAGATCTCATAGCCATTCACAACTTGAAGTTCGCATACCTGAAGGACCATTTCTCCTGGTCTGAGCCCAAACAGCAATTGCACTCCTCACAACAGGATCTCCTCACTTTGCCCTTGCCTTCTAGGATATGGTTTGGAACAGCCCATACCCAGACTCGTCATGTTGCTGCCTGCTACTATGGAATAGCCTCCCAGAAAGGGTCAGGTGGGCAACTATCTCTGAGGCCTGCCAACCAGGCTATTAAATGTAATTATTTAAGAGAGTTTAAGGAACAGCTTGCATGACCCTGTCTGAGCTGTTTAATCACCTCATTTAATCATATAATTTTAAAAATTAAATAGATGTTTACTTTTGTCGCATAGTGATTGTTTTTGTGCTCCTTGGGTCCCAACTGTGCCAAGAGAAAAGAAAGGTGTACAAATGTTCTACATAAGAAATAGCTGCTAAAATACACATATTTGAGACAGGTGCTTTTATAAAGGGAACAGGATTGTTGTGTATTGTATGTGTGATCTTGGTTTTACTGGATTGTCTTCCGGTTCTGACTGTCCTGTTCTTTGTCGTTTGTTGTGTCTTATGGTGTTTATTATTATTATTGCTTTGTAGTTTAATCTTATGCCCTAGCCTGGACAGCCTAGGTAAGCCTGATCTCATCAGAGTTTGGAAGCTAACCAGGGCCCTTTCCCCACTTACCCTTTGTCGGAGGGTTGCTGTGCGCAATTCCCAGCGCGCGCAATTCCTGGCGCGCGCCCCGGCTTCCCCCATCAAAAGGCGCCATTTGAAAAGGCGCCAGGAATTACGCACGCTGAGGGGGCGCGAGAGAGGCAGCGTCAGGGCAGCTGCGTTCTCGCCGCCCCTGAAGTGGGGAGTGCAGCTGGACCCCGCGCTACTTTAGGAGAGTAGCGTGGGGCTTAAGGTAAGTGGGGAAAGGGCCCAGGATCAGCACTGGTTAACTCTTAGATGAGTGTGCACCAAGAAATCCCAAGGTACTCGGCAAAAGCAGGCAATGGCAAACACTCTCTGTTCATTTCTTGCCTTGAAAACCTTATGATGTCATCATAAAATGGCTATGACTTGACTTTCCACCACTATCCTAATCTTGTAAACTCAGTGAGAAAACTAGGCTACAAGTAAAATAAACACACAAACTTAGACCCTTAAGTTTGGTGAGGAGCAACAGAGGTTTCTGTTACTTATCAGGAAATCACAGATTTGTCTGTTCACCTTTAAATCCCGCTTGGAATTTTGGATGCCCTTTTGAGCTCTGGACCTAACTTTCTGAAGCCATTTACATATATACACCTGGATGGGAGATCTTCTATGCAGATTTCATTGAGTTCTGTGATTAAGTTGAATCTTAAAGATACTAAATGATACAGAGAGCAATAGCACCTGTGAATATTGAAGGGGCAAATGTAAAAGACCCAATGCCTCCACTGATGAAGCAAAAACTTACCAGAATCTGATGGATAAACTGAGAGGAGGGCGAAATGAAGAAAAATATACACTCACTCACATAGAACTGACTAGTGGCAGTAATTGGTTGTCATTCATGATGTCTGCGATTTCCTTCGTCTTGCCTCCCTTGAATGGTTATTCCTTGCCTCCCTTGAAGTTATTCCTTGAATCACCATGTGAGAGCCTTTAGTCCTAGGTGTGTCTTGTGTCAGTCTCTGAGTTCCAATGTTACATGAAACATCAGTGACAAGTTGTGATGAGTTCAAGCCAGTAAGGGGACCTTACAGGAGAAGCTTGTTAAAACACTTCCCTGTTCGAGCAAGCAGTTCCTCTGTTATGCCAACCTGTCCACTGATTCTGGTGCAACCCAGGGTTTGTTGACTGCTGCATCAAACAATTTAAACATCTAGGAATTCTGTTCCAGTATAAAGCATCCTGGACTATTCATCGTAGATCAGCAATAGCCATTGCTAATGCTTGTTCCCCAGTGATTACCCAGTTTTTCTATAATGGGCTGATCAATATAGTCCTGCAGCCTTGAAAGTCTTTAACACTAAAATAGGTGCTTAACTATTACATGGAATCCCACTATGGATTGCAGCAGTTAATCATTCCCTTGATTGTGTCCCATCAAAATTCTTGTGTAAAATCATGGGGACACCGAGATGTGCGTCATATGCTGCTCTTTGCATTGAAAATGGCCAAAATGGTTGAAAATTGTAGTGTGACTTAGAACATTTAAATATTTGCTACAAATTCACTACAACCTAGATCCCTCTAGTTTCATTCATCAGATGCTTTCTGAATCCAACCTTTCCAACTGGTTAGCTCCATTGAAAGAAAAATTAGCTCCATTGGTTTACACATGGATTCATTATATGTGCTTTCTGCCACTGAGGCCTTTAAAGCCATCAAATTTAGATTCTTGGAATCAGAAGCACAAAATCTTTATACTGCAGCTTTTAAAATCTGTTCTCCATTGGGCTTGGGGATCCCGATTAAACTTGGTCAAATGGTTGCTTATCTTTACTTTCTTCAAAATCCAGATTACTGAAGGGCCTTTTCCTTGGCCTGATTCAATGTCTTGCCATCTGGTCTCCTTTATGGAACATTCCAAAATGTTGCTTATGTAGAAAGACTCTGCCTCTGGAAGCTGGGCTGCCCCAAAGTTGTACGTTCTTCAATTTCCTGTAGTACAATTAAATTTGAACGAACATTTTAAGACAGAGAGACTAGTTTTCTGACAGTGCCAAGCTGATCTTCCTATTAAATAGCCCCATGTTAGAAATGTGCGAGAGTGTAGCTAAATTTCTACAGGTAGCCATTAAGGTCCATCTTCCAAAGAAAAGGTGCTAATTTTTACTCTACTTGAATCTCGGGCCCCTTCCGCACACGCAAAATAATGCGTTTTCAAACCACTTTCACAACTGTTTGCAAGTGGATTTTGCCATTCCGCACAGCTTCAAAGAGCACTGAAAGCAGTTTCAAAGTGCATTATTCGGCATGTGCGGAATTTCTCTCTGAATCAGTCCCCCTTTGCCATTCAATAGGGCAGTGAGGGAAGGATGGGTGAGCTGAAACAATGCCCTGTAATGAGGTCACGTCACTTCTGGCTGCAAAACTGGAAGTGATGTCACTGTGTCATGGGCCACTTTAAGATTCACCTGAAACAATATGCTAAAAATAATAGAGTTTCAGGCGAGAACGTCCCATGACATTGTGATGCCACTTCAGTCTATGCAGATGGAAGTGATGTTGCAGCATTGCAAGATACTATCAGGGCGAGCCTCCACCTTCATTCCCTCCCCTCCTCCTCATTTCTTCAGGGTTATCAGCCTTCATATCCATAATTTACTTCCTTAATTCATACTCTGCTCTTTTTCTCAGTGGGGACTGAAAATAGTTTATACTTTCTCCCCTCATCCATTTCATCTCACAACCAACTGGTGAGATAAGTTAGGCTTGTAGTAATGCACTGCTGACCCAGCAGCACCGTGGTAGAACGTTGGCACACCAGCGGACCTACGGCCTTCTGGTCGCACCGCACTTCACCTCATCCCCTATGCGAGTCACTGGTCATGAACTGTCTGGCAACAGCTTCATCGGGCTGAGGGACAATGGTTCTGCCCCCAGGTGAGGATTATAGTCTGTCTTACGCCACGCCCTTCCAGCATCGCAGCCAGGTGCGGGAGGAACATGCATCAGCATGATGATCTCCCCGACTCCTCCCGCTTCCGAACCCTCCGCTCTTCCTCCCTCCTACACGCTCGAGAATGACAATACCGTGCTGTGCCAGGAACTGAGCACACGCCAGAGACTCGCTTAGGTTCGTTTTGAGCCCCGCTGCTGGCGATCTCCACCAGGATGTTATCTCCGGGCTACCAGTTTCTGCTTTACGCTGACCACGTGGACTGACTAATAAGCTGGTGCCAAAACCCGGAATCCTCTAACTCCAATCTGCTCGCTACCGTCAGCTTCGGGAAAGCGGGTCATCATGATACTTCCAAGTCCGGTTGACCGTATCCAGGTATTCACCGCTGTATCGACGCTTCGCCCTCTGATCGGCGATCCAGAGCATCATCGCTGGCCCTAGGACACTCCTCTCGCCCCGACGCGAAATACCGTGAGTGAAGGAAGCTGCAGTAAAAGCAGGGCTTTGGTGACAAGCACGTTGACGCAGCTGAAAGCTGCTAGCGAAATGCGCAGGGTCCCCGTGAAGAGAAGGAAGCTGCTGAAATTGGTTGAGGAGATTGAAGTCAATGTCCATGGTACCCAGAGGGGACATTGAATCTTTAAGGATCTGGGAAAACACCTGGCTTAACTCTTCATTACGACAGAGCCTTCAAGGCCGACAAGTCGCTGCTGCTGACGTGAGACAGGTGTTGCGTCTTCTATCAGCCTGTAGACTCCGCGGCCCCTGCTGCACGGTACTCCTTTCTTATCTTTCACCCCGAATTTTAACCCCCGAATTTTCTATCCGCTAAATTGGACGTACTTCGTCCCTCCTTCTGCCCCCCCTTTTGCTCCTCCTCCTCCTCAGCCCATTCTGCTCCTGTCAGCCTTCCTCCCCTTTGCTCCGCCTTTCATTTTCCAAAGCCATCAAGATTCGGCTACGCCATTTAATGGCCGCTGGTTTTCTGAAATTCGGTGAGTTATTAGCCACGATTCCATCTGCAAAGGAAAGAAAACCCTGACGGAAGACTTTATGCCGGGGAGCAGTTCTACCTTTGTGCCCGGCCCATTTCATACAGATACCCAGGGGAGGGATGATGCTGAAACCGGGCTGGCTGTCGAGGCAATCACTCTTAAGCTTAGTACTATTCTCAATGATTCCTCGGAAAGCTAAAAAGCGGACGAGGAGTCACCAGCCCTATGTGAGAGGTATGCTAGGCAGTAACGAGGAATCACTAATGGTTCCATTTACGATGGAAGACCACCTTCCGGGTGATGCTCCTGAGCCCTGCACAATTTGTGATTCGGGAAAGCGAAGTTCCGGGCCAGCAGTGCTTCCCAGCAAGGCAAAGCCGCCTTCATGCCGGCTTACACCGCCTTGACAGCTTTTACGGGCCACATGCCTTCAGCAACCCCAACAATCAGATTATGTCCTACCTGAGGCCATCACCTACGACGCCTCGAAAGTGCCTTTACAAGGTTGCTCGGCGTTCCCAACGCCGAATTTCAGCCCACTCCAGAGCTTCCACCATCCGCAAAACCCTCAAGAACTCCCAAGGTGCCGAGTTTCTGTGAGCAGGTCTCCCGGTGAAGCTCAAAAGGCAGGGTTGACAACGAGGAGGCGCCAGGCTAACACTTTAAGCCGCTGGCTGGGTTGGGCGCGAGAACGCCCGGGCCGAGTGCCGCAGCAATCACAGGTCTCAGTAGGAACCCTGAATCGGCTCGGACATGCTTAAAGGCTTGCCAGGATATCGGGTCCTTCGCCCACTACGCTGACCTCCTGGCCACAGCTCCTCTCCATTGCTAAGAAACAGCCTCGAGGCAGATGTTTCCAATTGCCACCAGTCCCAGACACTTCCGGGTGAGATTGCAGGCTACCCAGTAGGGGCCTGCAATTACGCTGGCCGGGGCCCCTCAAGGAGAGAGGACTCCCCAGGGAGTGCCCTTCGGGCCGGGCCCCCGGCCTTCCACCTTTAAACAAGAATCATCCCTATTAGTAGCCACTTTGACCCGCGTGCTCGGGAGTCCGCTGGTATGACACCCAATGTGGGCGTGGTATCCTGCGGTGAACGCCTCACGAGGGTAGCAGCCGCGACGCCAGCTGTCTTTACCAAGCCTGCTATCCTGCCGCTTCCACTTCACACGGCAGGTTCAGAGGCCTGCAGGTAAAACCCCAGGGTGCAGAGAGCTCCGCATCGGGCCATCAGCTTAAGTGCGGATCGGGCGGCTTGACCAGTGGCCAGCTGGGGCACATTTGCGCATCTGGGAAGAGGCAGTGCGGAGCAGGCCACACCGAAGCTCCCCCCCAGAACTCGGCGGCAACTCATCGCCTCCCTATTGCTACGGGGAGAGCTTCCGCCGAGGCGCAGTAAGCCCGCTTCCCACTGCCCGCCCTCACATGGACCACTTAAGACCCCAGTATGTGCAGAACAGTGGCCACTGCCCAGAGAAAAATTGACTGCTGCCATGCACCAACTCGCGGAGGAACAGCTGGCTATGGGCACATTGAGACCTCAACATCACCATGGAACACGCCTGGCCTTTGTGATAAAGGATAGTGCGAGGCCTATGGCGACATTACTAGGATCTCAGAGTTATAAATGCCTGTAATCCAACCCATGGGTCTCTTCTTTCAATGCGGCTTACCCAACCCCAACCTTTTATCCCTCGACTACCAGGTCCTGGTTGTTGACCTTTGAAGGATTGCTTCTTTTGTATCCCCTCTCCGGGCTAAGACCGAAAGCATATTTCGCTTTCACGGGTACGGGTGCTTAATCATCAGCAAGCTCCACGGCCAGATACCAATGGAAAGTATTGCCCCAGGGAATGCTCAACAGCTCCCACCTTTGTGTCAGTTTTTTGTCCATCACGCCTTTAGTTCCCTGCTTTCGCGCCAAAGCGCCTTCGAGCCATAATCATCCACTCATACATGGATGATATCCTTAGTAGCCGCGACCATCATCCCCCAAGAGTGATAACGCTTGCTGGCCGGCACATTAAAACAGCGTCAGCCCTTAGTACATCGCTCCCTAAAAGGTGCAAAAGAACGAGCCATTCTTTGTATCTGAATAATAAACTCTCCACTTCTACTCTGCCCCTGCTCATACCAGGTATGTAAATCCTGGTGACACGCTTCATTACTCCTCCGCAGCGCTGCAGCAGCTGCTCGAACCCCCTTAACTCCGTCCGCTCCCTCTTTGCCCTCACCACCTCTCCTTGCTTCAGCCTCCCCCTTGTTTCGCTTACTCCTGCTCAGCCAAAACCCAGGGGATGCAGGATCCAACTCACCCAGAAGCACAAAGACGCTTTCGGCAGTAAGGGAGGTCCTAGCCCGCCGATGGGTGGATCGGGTCCTCAAGGATCAACTCCTCTCCCTCTTCCTTCCTTGAACACCCCCCCCTCTCCCCAACCGATCCCAGGCAGTACACTCTCGACCGCCACAAACCTTTCTGGTCGTAATGGCTCTACTCTACCTCATGTACCAAGAAAAAAATCTTCTCCACCCCCGGCCAGCTTATTTACGATCAGATTCATCAACCAAGGGCGCCAGCGCATCTATGGTAATGGTGGGTGGGGACCTCGGTGAAAATCACTATGCCTTCTAAACAGAAAGCAGAATTCCAGCATCTTCTTGAACGCTTTTCACCTCTCCAGCTGGGTCTCTGGAGGATTTCGTGGGGAGATCCTCTTCCACCTCCCCTCCCCGGATCCTCGCCCCACTCACCTCCACTCTACCCCCCGTCCCGCTTCGCCTTTAGAGGCTCTTCTGTCCACTCCAAAGCGCTTCCCCACTATCTTTCGCCGACGTAAGCAACGCTGCCGGCGCCGCATTGCATTTCAACAAAATGGTCAACGGCAGACCGCTTTACACGCCACTCCCAAGCCTCACAAATCGTGGAGCTGTGAATCCGCCGCGAGCCATATTCTTGGCTCTTTCAGCAAACTTCCCCAACCTTTTCAACCTTTTGTCGATTCTACACGCGGGCGTATGATGGATCGCTTCACCTACTCCGAGCCTAATCGACGCCGGAATCGACTTAAATCTCATGAGTCTTCTTCCCTGACATTACGGAACCTACTAGCATCCAGAATCCTCTTCACATTTCTCAGAGGGCCATATGGCGCAGGCCACACGCCAGCCCTTCTCCCAGGCTCCTCTTCAGCGAAAGGGAACCAGCTGTAGGTACAAAACTTTACCCCATTATCTCCACCCTCTTTCTCCGACTTCTTTTCCAGTCACGCATTTCTTCCACCAGGGCAAAAGCACCTCTCCGATCCTGTAGCATCTCCCCTCAACCAGGCACAATCCATCGCTAAATCTTGTGCCTAATGCTTCCACGCTTTGGCTCCTCAATAGACCTCCCCGGGTAAACCCGAGGGGCCTCCTGGCAAATGACTCCAGGCAAATGGACGTAACCTCCTGGTCCCTTCGTCTCTAGCCCCTGGAAGCACCTACATGTAACTATAGATACTCCACTCAGGGATATCGCTCTCACAATTTACCCGAAATTCGGAGCAACCAATCACGCCATCTAGCAACTTCTCTTGCATGTGAACGCCATGGGTCACCGGCTAAAACGGATAACGCTACCAAGATATTTTTCCGCAGAGCTATGTCTCCAGAAGTTCTTAACACTAACTGGGGAATCGTATAACACATGAATTTCAAGCTATAACAGCACCGGGCAAGCAATCGTTGAGAGAGCAAATCGCGAACTTCACAAAGAAAATTCTAGCCAAACAAACTAAAGAAAGGGAGGTGGCCCCCCATCGAGCTGCCACATACAACAGACAGCATCAAAAAAAAAATTCTTCACCATCAATCATTTAAATCTGCTCAGCCTCTACCACTGCAGGCGCAGATCACCCCCTCGGGTGAAAGACACTTCAGGCAGTCAGACCCTCCCCACGCCAAGCGTCTACTACCGCCAGCTCCCCAGATCGAACCTGGTGGGGACCGCCCCTCATAACCTGGGGAAGGGGTATGCTTCAGTCCTTTTCTTCCTACATGCAGGTCCTCTATGGATTCCGGCACCGGCTACGTCCGACCTGTGCTCGAGGGAACGATGTCGAACGGCCAGGCCACACTTTTCACGAAGATGGAGCAGGTCCCTCTCGAGTACCCCGGCCCCATACAGCCGAAAGTAGACTTACAATCAACATCGGAATCCACTCCGAAGATCCAGAGGGATCCACAAAGGCGCCAGAGCTACTTATCAGCCTAACCCGGCTCTCGCAAGAGCAGTCTGGCCCGCCAAGACACCCAACAATCCCAAAGCGTGCAACCTCTCAAGTGCTAGTCGCCGCGGGATTTCACAGCCATCAGCAGCTACCTCACAACTATACCCCACCGCGTGATAACTCCCGGTCACCCCCCTGCAGGATCTTCATCTACAACCGGCCATCCTTCTTCCTCCTCGCCTCTCGCTGGAATTTGAATTTACAGCCGGAACATCCCCTGATAGGTTAACCCTTTGAACTCTCCGCCGTTTTCGCCAGCCATTGAATATTGTTGGAACACGCTTTCTTCGATCATAACCTGTTGCTCGTGGTGAATCACTGAAACCTTGCAATGCTAAAGACTACTCAGTAGCTCTCCCTACAATCTTTGAGAAACGGCGACTCTAACGCTTTCATCGCTTCTGTAGCTTCTTGGTAGTTTTAAACAGCAGAGTTTCCATGCATTGACAATTATGCAACCACGGTGTTGCTCTTCCTTCCGCATACATCATCCAGCCTATGTATCGCTTTAGTGCAGAAGCCACGCTTTTTATTGCTGAAGTTGGTTGTATGCCTTAATTTTAGAAGTTATGTTATTTGTTGTTGCTGCATTTCCGCTTCAGGCCCGGAACTCTCTGCTACCGCCTCACCATTGTTCGCGTTCTCAGGCTTCACCTCGAAGTCGCCACCGCCCGGCTTCTTCTCGACTTTGCCGAGATGACGCTGCGCCCGTAGCCAAGGCGAGTGTGTTTCCGCGAATCTTGTGGGAGTCCGGATCTGTTTCCTGTAACACCAAGACTATTGGCCGCTGCCTGTGCCCGCGTAAGTCCATCAACTCCACTTCCATTGCTCTTACGCCTCGGCCTCCGTGAGCAGCAGCAACTTCACCGCTTAATTTAGATAATCGCGTACGCCATTGGATTATTTGTTATTAACACCAGGGTTGTGAGAATGCATATACATGTGCTTGTTTTAATCTGTCTGATAACTCCCAAATTGATTCATATGAAAGCGCTGAATTCGCAAAAAGCAATCCAGTTTAAAGTATGATGTATTGCTCAATCCGGTGGTCAGCCCTCTGGAGCTTTCGGCTGTCGAGTATTGAGTGCTATCATACAGCTCTGCATTATTTGATTGTATGCCTCATCGCCGGGTCTTGTATCGCTCAATGTGTATCTAATATTGCCTGTAACCTGTGTAAAGCCCCTCGACTCTGCCCCGCTAAATCCAAGTTCTAATGCTGTAATAAGCAGCTCGTCAACTCACCAAACAGCTGAGGAGCATTGCCGCCCCAAATCGCCTCTTTGCATTTGAAATTCTTCAAAACGAAAGGAGGAGATGTAGTAATGCACTGCTGACCCAGCAGCACCGCAGAACGTTGGCACACCAGCGACCTACCAGTTTCTGATCAGATCACACTCCCCAATTCTCATCCCCCCCCATGAGTCAATGGTCATGAACTGTTCGGCTCAGTCACCGGGCTTAGGACAATGGTCTTGCTCCCCAGGTGAGGATTAGGCTCCGTGACGCCACGCCCTCCGCGACGTAGCCAGGTAGCATCATACTACGACATCTCCTCGACTTCCCGCCTTCCCGAACCTCTCTCCGCTCCTCCTCCTATACTCGGATAGAATGACAATAAAGGTTATAGTCCCAACAGAGACCGCTTAGGAACACGGAGCTCATCTTCGTTGGCGATCTCCACCAGATGTTATCTCCGCGTCTCGTCTCGTTCTTACGCTGACCACGTGGACTGACTACAAGGCTCAGTATATTTCACGGGCCCAAGGTCACCAAACATGCTTCCATGGCAGAATAGGGATTCAAACCTGGGCCCCCCATGTCCTTCTCTGATACGCTAATCACCACACTATACTGGTTCTCACCCTTGGAAACATCTATCAAATCTTCAGTTGCTAGCATGGCCCATTGCGGGAGAAGGATGAGGGTAGGCGCTTCTCAGCGCAATTAATGGGCAGGATAGGATAAACAAAGTCAGTGGTAACATAGGCAAACTTTGAAACCAGGGGGGAGTTGATCAAAATGTTAGTATCTAGTCCTACACACACTTAGAACCACATAGTTTGATAGAGCAGGACAGCCAGTTAATTTTTTAATCCTATTTGAACATTATCTTTTTGCTCATGGTTGGGGGTGGGGTAGTAGAATATGCTCATTGTTTCTCCTTGATATAGCATTTTCAGGATGATGACTTCTAATCTCAGTTGGGAAGGAACTAATAGGTGATATGGGTATGGGTATGGGTATGGTTATAGTGTAGAGTTGTGTATATGCATGTATGCATATATGGACTAGATCAGGGGTAGGGAACCTTTAACATTCAAAGAGCCACTTGGACCCGTTTTCCACGGGAAAAGAAAACACTTGGAGCCGCAAATAATTTTTGACAATTAAAATAAAGATAACACTATATATATTGGGTTTTTTTAACCTTTTACTCTGCTCATTCTGAGAAGTGCATGGATGCATCCGCCCTGCTGCCTGCAGGCAAGGATGGGGCCGGCGGCTCGGCTCATGGAGCCGCAGTGCAAGGGCAGAAGAGCCACATGCGGCTCTCGAGCCGCAGGTTCCCTACCCCTGGACTAGATTCTGTCAATAAGTCAATTTTTATACTTTTTAAACTGCATGTTTTAATTAATATTCATTTTGACTCATGGATACAAGGCCTTGCGTGATCAAAAACTGCATAAATCTATGTCTTGAGCCGCATAAGGATCTTCTCAGTGAGAAGGTTGTCACCGGCAACTCTGACAGCATTAATTACCTGTCTGAAGGGAAATGGAAGGAGGTTACCTAGACAGGTCTCCCTGTTCTTCAAACTGAGATGCTTTCAGAGCTGATCTGTTTCTGCGTGCTGGCACGCATTCCTGATAGAGAAAGGAGTGGCGTGCACATTACCATAAGAATTATGGCAAAACATCTATCTGGAAGGCTTATTCACAGATATATTTTTTTTAATCTGCTTTATAAGATCCAGCTCTTAAGCATGCAGTTTCCATTCTCGGTTGCATTGCATTATGGATTCTACTGTCTTTATGATCGCATACTAAATCTTATCCATATGGATTCTAGGATCCATCTAATACCATGAAATTTGGTTTGACTATCAAAGATTCTTTCATGACTGAAGCCACAGTGACATTGCTTCCTTTAAGCAAGAAAAGAAGTTACATATCATGAGAACACAGATTCTATTAGACTATTGAAGAAGAAGAAGAAGAAGAAGAAGAAGAAGAAGAAGAAGAAGAAGAAGAAGAAGAAGAAGAAGAAGAAGAAGAAGAGGAGGAGGAGGAGGAGGAGGAGGAGGAGGAGGAGGAGGAGAGAGGAGGAGGAGGAGGAGGAGGAGTTTGGATTTATATCCCCCCGTTCTCTCCTGTAGAAGACTCAAAGGGGTTTACAATCTCCTTGCCCTTCCTTCCTCACAACAAACACCCTGTGAGGTGGGTGGGGCTGAGAGAGCTCTGAAAAGCTGTGACTAGCCCAAGGTCACCCAGCTGGTGTGTGTGGGAGTGTACAGGCTAATCTGAATTCCCCAGATAAGCCTCCACAGCTCAGGCGGCAGAGCTGGGAATCAAACCCGGTTCCTCCAGATTAGATACATGAGCTCTGAACCTCCTATGCCACTGCTGCTCTTTAATATAAGCTGCTCTTTAATATAAGCAAGAAGTTGGCGATCATTTTCTGTAACAATTTTGTAAAAAGCAGGGCAGACTTTATGGTTTCAAGAAAATTTGAAAAAAAGGATTTGAAATTGTAGGAGCTATGATATTCAATCTAAATTACCTTTGAAACAATGGTTTTAAAAATCTGAATACATCTACCTATTTTCTCCAGGACTGTTACTCCTTTTCACTTTTCCTTGTTTACTGCAATATTCCTTTGATATAGTGGATGCAGGTCAGTGGATGAATTCTTAATGTTTCAGGATCTGATCTGAACTTTTTTCTGCAATGAGAGGGTTGAAAAAAACTCATTTTATGAAAACATATGCCTAATTGGGAATGTGTGGGAAGACTGAGAGGCTTTTTAAAAAGATCATAAGATAAGATTTTGAAGGCTGGGGGAGGACATTTTTCACTATTAAAGCTATTAACACATAGAGGATAAAATATGACTAATGCTTTGGTAGCAGAACAGAGATGCCATTATTGAAGCATTTCAACACACCAAGAAGTGCTTGATTTTCAGAGTCAGATGTAGCTGTTTCAGGATCTGCTGGATGTGGTTGATAGTAAATTGCTGGAAAAAAAGACACAGCTGGGAGCTATTTCATCATGGCAGGATTCAGAATTTGCAAGACCCAATCCAGATTGGGAAGGGGGTGAATCCATTTGAGGAGGCAGCATGGGGCTGCACCACCGTGTTTGTCCCCTCTGCTGGCACAAGGTCATCCTGCCATGTCTCAGCTCTGTGGCAACAAAACCTGGAAGTCTTTACCACTGCGGAGCTGCACTGGCATCCCAAATGGACCCCAGCATAGGGGGTAGCGCATTTGCAGGATGGGGCCGACATTAGTTAGCTTCCACCCCAGGTTTACAGCTAGTTGCGCCATGGCCCAGGTCCTGGACTTATGCCACCCGTTTGGGTGACATAAGTCCATTAAGCCTTATAGAGGGCTTTTTGGAAAGTTTTTTTTGCTTTTGCTTCCACCACCACCACCACCACCACCACCACCACCACCACCACCCCCGCTGCTTGAAAACTGCAGTGGCACCATCCCCGGCCATCGGGAGCTCTAGATTGGGCTGCAAGTGTCCAGTCTCTGAATACCTTTATCCATCATTATTTTAGTTCTTTGCCTTTGTTTTCGGGAACAGAAGTGGCGTAGGAGGTTAAGAGCAGGTGCACTCTGATCTGGAGGAACCAGGTTTGATTCCCAGCTCTGTCGCCTGAGCTGTGGAGGCTTATCTGGGAAATTCAGATTAACCTGTGCACTCCCACACACACCAGCTGGGTGACCTTGGGCTAGTCACAGATTCTCGGAGCTCTCTCAGCCCCACCCACCTCACAGGGTGTTTGTTGTGAGGGGGGAAGGGCAAGGAGATTGTAAGCCCCTTTGAGTCTCCTATAGAAGAGAAAGGGGGATATAAATCCAAACTCCTCCTCCTCCTCCTCCTCCTCCTTCTTCTTCTTCTTCGACAATATAAACTTTTTGGAGACAATGTTGGGCCGAATGGTGGACTTAAAAATGCACCCCAAAAATGAAGTAACATAACCAAGCTCACATGCAGATGCACCAAATGTACTTATCAGCTCAGTTATGTATGTCAACAGAAACTGGGAAGAAGAACTTCTGTTCTCCATTGCCACGTTTTTTAAATAACCTATTTGGTGAAGCCCCCAGTGATTCCTTTTATTTTTGTGTGGAGATAAACCTGTCCTTTACCGCAGCCTTCAGAGGATCTGGTTGCTGCCATACCCATGAACACTACACGATACATGCAGGGCATGAAGGAACTGTCCATTGAACTCTTTTTACATTTCTGGAGTCCATCCACATTCAGACCCAGGTATTTCTGCTTTTAAAATAGTTAATCAAGACTACGAAAGCTCCTTTCAGGAGGCCACTGCCCAAACTTCTCTTTGTATTTTCTTTATCCTCTGGGTAGTTTTAGAAACTTTGTTATTTGTCCACTGCTCCCTTCCTTTCATATATTCCTTGCCTTGTTTGTAATAAATGAGGTTTAAATGGATTTTAATAGGTCCTTATTGAACTATTTTTCTATAAAGTAACATAAGCACAGTATGTATATGGAGACGGGGGAATTAAAGATGTAAATTTTAGTGGATTCAAATGCCTACTGTTAAGCTGTTATAGTGTGGTTGCCCACCAATGCATCAAAAGGAAGTTTTAGCTCTGCTTTTGCAGAACTAATGGAAAATATGCTGCCCCCCCCAACACCAACTACATTGATAAAGAAACTAATAAGCTTTATTAGTAGGACCTAAATGCACTTTTTCAAATGTGTGGGTGGGTGGCTTATCGCTCTGTGTGTATCTGTGTGTATGCGTGTGTGTGGACAGCCAGAGTGGTGCAATAGATTAGAATGACAGGCTCTAATCTGGAGCAACGGGCTTGATTGACAGGCTCTAATATGGAGCACCAGGCTGGGTGACCTGGGGCTGGTCACAGTTCTCTTCGAATACTCTTAGCTCTACCTTCCTCAGTCACAGGGTGTTTGTTTTGAAAAGGGGAAGGTGATTGTAAGGCAGTTTAAGACTCCTTAAAGGTAAAGAAAAGCAGGGTATGAAAACTAATTCTTCTTCTATAGACACCCATTCTTTTGCCATAAAATCACAATAGACTTACGGCAACATCTGCAGGGTTTTCAAGGCAAGAGATGTTTAGAGGTGGTTTGCCATTTCCTCCCTCAGCCCTACTCTGCATAGAAAACATATAGCAGGTTGCAGTAGGGATAAAGTAATTTGTTTTCCTGTTTTTGTGTTTGCATGCATCCATGCAGGCAGCAGAGGTGGAGCTACCAGGGGACTGGGGGTGTGCATTGCACTAGACATACGCCTGGGGGTGGAAAATCACCCCCTGCCCCCTGTGGCTCCCCCCCCACACACACACATACACTTGCCTTAGTTCAGCCTGAAAGTGCAGGCTGGAAAAGTGGCCTGTTCACTTGAGGCTGAAAATGGCCTGGTGGGAACTACACTTCCCAGGAGCAAGTGGAGCCCATAGAAACAACACGGGTTGCTGTTGTATTTTTACATGGAGATGCGTCTGTTTTTTTAATTTACCCCCCACCAATATGTAGCTATACAGGCTTTGCACAAATGAACCCCCACAGCCATGCTGACATCTCACAATATCATGGCACGACCATCTGCACCTGTGTGGCTACGCAGATGTAAGCTGTGAATTTTTTTTAAAAAAAGAAAAACAAATAAAGCACCTTCTGCATGGCCTTTCAGTTTTTCAAAAGACTTGCAAATAGCGCGATTCTCATCCATCCATCCATCCATCCATCCATCCATCCATCCATCCATCCATCCATCCATCCATCCATCCATCCATCCATCCATCCATCCATCCATCCATCCATCCATCCATCCATCCATCCATCCATCCATCCATCCATCCATCCATCCATCCATCCATCCATCCATTCATTCATTCATTCATTCATTCATTCATTTTTTTAAAAAAAAAAAAAACCCCAAGGGCTCTGGGCAGTGTACACCAGGCCAAACAATATTACACACAGTGGCCGAAAACAACATTACTCCTCATAAAATAACTTAAATTAAGCTAAAAACAGTTTACGGAATTCATAAAACCTAGCAGCATCAGAACAGTAAAACGGGGCAGGATCTGTGCAGTGTCCCCCCCAAAATGGTTTTCCCCCCATTCTAAACCTGTGCTTATTGGCCCATGTGGAGTGGGCCTCAGTGTCACACTCTGGTTCTCCTTGGAGGTCTCCCATCCTACTACTATCCAGGATCAAGAACACAACATATTAAACATGTATATATGCATCTCAAAGGGATATAGTGCACACAGTCTTGCACCCAGTCAAATTCCCTAGAGTCTTGTTTCTCACTGGAAGACAACCAGAGCAGAACTAAATTGATAAAGGGATGGTGAAATAGCAGCAGAGTGCACCTGCTCTCTCCTTAGTTTCTAGCCTCAAGAATGCGCTAATATGCTAGAAAGAGTGACATCTCAGAAGCCAGAAGAGCAACCAGTGAAAATGTCCACTGGTGCTGGTGGGGTAGTAGGGAGGAGTATTACATTTAATACATCACTCCTTCTCTTCTTCTTGTTCACTCAACCAAGTAGACACGAACAACTGCAAAAATATTATGTCTGAGCAACTGATGGAAAGGTGCCTGCATTGTAAAAGGTTGATGTGTTTATCTTTGAGTGTTCCCATATTTCTACAACGGCAGTCAACAATCTAGCAACCTCTACCAGTTAAATCAAAATAGAATATAAAAAAAATAAGCATAATTTTGCAAGTGTGTATGATTGATCCTGGCGACAGAATCCAGTTCTTCCGGGCAAAGAATGTTTGCTCTTAGAATAAAATGTTAACATTCAATTATTTTTGTATGAAATACACAGAAGCCCAGACAAGAGACACATTTCATCTCACATTATAAGAAGAAAGATAAAGGCAGCCTGTACATTTTGTGATGAGCAAGTACTCCTACCCAGGAGGAGTGGCAAAATTGCTGCCGAAACTGCTGAATTATCTACCACAGCAAGCGGGAAAGATGAGAAATGCGAAGCTATAAATCACACTTTCCTTATGCTAACATTGTAAATTTAATGAAAACCTATATATAGAAAACCTAACGTGGAATCTTTTCATTGCTGCCACTTCCGCAAAAGATAAAGTAGTAACTCCTAGGCTGAACTTTTCAACTCTACCCTCGCCTCTGTGCCATTGTGGTGTTCCTTTTGTCATGGAAGAATTATCTAAAGGCCAGGATAATGACTGCAATGTATGCTTGTGCTTTGGTTGAAGGCTCTTTGTCCTCTTTCCTTCCTAAAGAATTTCATTTCAGCAGACACATGGAAATGGAAATGAATAAGCACAAAAAAGTGGTTTTATTAAAAGGGGGAAGGTCCTTCCCCCCTCATATTTAACAGAGACAGGAGGAAGGGAGAATGTTCCTAGAAGCACAAATACCATACTTTAAAATGTCAAAACAGTGCAACCTACAGATATGAAATAGAGGAGGGGGAATTTAATCCAGCATAATTTCTACCCTCCAGGTGTGGCCTGTAATTCTTGCAAAATAATCAATATAGCTAACACTTAGCATGGCCAAATCCAGAGACTGGAGCCGTGGACAAACAATATCTTTCTACAAAACTTTTTTAAAAATTCTTAGGATTGCAGGAAAATATGAAATCTATAAAATAAAATTAGGATCTCCCCCTCAAAAAATTTGCTCTCTCCCTCTCAAAAAAGCAATAGAAACAGCACCTTTAGCTTTAAGCTTTAACAGCACCTTTAGCTTTATCCCCTTCAGGGATAAGGCGGCCTATAAGTTTAATAATAATAATAATAATAATAATAATAATAATAATAATAATAATAATAATAGTAGTAGTAGTAGTAGTAGTAGTAGTAGTAGTAGTAGTAGTAGTACCCTCAGCCACAGTTGCTAGGCAACTATACAATATTGTGAGCCTTCAAATGTTGGTGGATTTGCATACCCCCTATTTCCTCTTTTCCTTCCCTAAAAGCCTCCCATGGCTTTTTCTTTCCCCTGCTTTCTTCTCTCCTTACCACCCACAAGCCAACCTACATACATCTCCCCACCACCACCATTTACAATAATTGACCAGACAAAATAATTTTCATTTTATCTTCACAGCAATCCTGTGTAGTAGGATACAGGAAGAAATGACTATCACACATTGTTACCTGGCAGTAAACACCGTGCAACTGGGATATAATTTTTTTTTCTGGGTAGAGGTTGCAATCTGGAGGGAAAGAAGGAAAGTATTCTGAAGGCTCCCAGGAAATCTCTATCAAACAATCACCAAACCCAAGTGTGTCTAATTTTATTAGGGTGGTTGGATTTTGTTCTATTGGACTATTACGAAGAAGAGACCAGAAAAAAAAATGTACAGAGCAACATCAGCTTATGGAATCTCAACCATCTTTTTCCAAGGCAAAATGAATCTTGTCTGTGTTGCAGCTGGGAATATCTGCCTTAAAGAGAACTACCAATCATTCAATTGCATCTCAATTTATTATACATTGTAACTGTGGGAAACCACAGAAGGCTGAGAAAAGAGGAAATGACTAAGGCAGGTTATTATGACCTCTGCTCCAAGGAATCCATAAGCCAAGTTGATTGTCCATTTGAGGATTCTTGGATAAATTAATACTACATCTTTCAGTCAATTGTTTTGGGGTTTGGGGTTTTCAGGTCCCTCTGCATCACTTAGTAGCTCAACTATGAAGAAGAAATATGTCGGTATTAGAGTACTCTTGTCAATTTGTGGATGAAGGACAAGGAAATAATGGCTGTGATGGTGTGTATCAATTGACCCTGTGCAGGTTGGGACAAACAGACCTGAAGATGGCCCACCAGCTATGCTTGGTAACTCACCAGATGTTCAATAAGCCTTTTGATGCTTGGCTTGGTCTGCAGGGAGGCTGTCAATCACTTCAAAGACCAAAATGCAAAGCTAGCAGGCTAGATTTGAAGCTATGACCAAGACACTTGCTATTAGATCTCTTTTATGACTTACGTGTGACATTGGAACTCTAGTTTCTTCATTCTTAAAATGCCCTCCAAGAACAAATAGATGCTGGTCAGGGATCCCATGATGAGCTAATTTTTTTGTTTCAATTACTTCAGAAATGTATTTCATTTGGAGCTGAAAATCAGCTCCATTAGCATTCTATTCCATCACTCACATTTTGATCCCACCCTTCCTCCAGGGAACTCAGAGTAGTGCCTATATTGAAGTTATTTCATTTTACCCTCATAACAATCTTCTGAGGCAGGTTATGTTGCAAGAAACTGGTCCAAGGGAACTCAGTCAGCTGCGTTGTCTGAGCAAGGATCTCAAATCAATTTTCCCCATTCCCAGGCTATTCACTATGCCACACTTGCTCAACAGAAGAACTGGATTTCTGGAGCAGACCAAAGTTCATCTACTACACAAGTTTCACCCAATAACATTATCCAATGATTCTTTAACCCAGCTGTCTTACTATTCTGCACCATGTGGTGTTTCACTACATTGGTCCATTCTGCACAACCAAAATGCAAATGTTTCCTCCAGGGAGTTCCACAATGTTTTCAGCCAAAACATTTTATTTCCAGCTTGAAAATGTTTGAAATACATGTTGGATTTCAGTGATTCCTTTTCTGAAAGCATTTTGAAAATGTTTTCATTTGCTGTGTGATCTCTTTAAGACATTTCCCAATTCCCCACACTTCCTCCTTAGTGCCATTTTCTAAGTCTTGATTGTCTTTCATATATTTTTAAAAAATATTTTGGGGAGGGATGATATCTTTATAGGTCATTTCCCCACTTACCTGGGTGAGTGGTTGCTGCATGCTACTCCCAGTGCGCGTCATTTCTCACGCGCGCCCGGGCTTCCCCACGACCCTGCGCTCTGCGCAGGGTCATCAAAAGGCGCTGTTTCAAAAGGCGCCAGGAATGTCATGTGCTGAGGGGGCGCAACAGCGGCAGCGTCGGGGCAGCTGCGTTGTCACCGCCCCTGTAATGGGGAGTGCCGGGGGACCTGTCGCTACTTGGGGAGAGTAGCACGCAGCAGCAGGTAAGTGGGGAAATGCTCATAGTTACAAAGACATGGCCCCTGAAGAATTGCAGCTACAGCATTGCATCCATAGGGTTTTAAAACAAATGGAACAAGCAGAAAATGGTGGCCAGGAAACCTTTCAAGGTGGTGAGTGTGAACAAATGGGGTGGGGGTGGGTGGGGGGAATTGAAATCATTTTGCAAACATTTTGAAAATGTTTTCAGGGACTTGTGTGGGAAAGGCCATTGTTTTGCTGACTTTAATTGTTTATTAGCATGTTCACCAATTCTGTGCTGTTCTTACTGCATTGTCTTCAGTTGTAGTCCTCCTTGAGACACAGAGAGAAGAATGGATTATAAATAGAATGCTCAATCAATCAATAGATACCTTTGGAAACTCATGAAGTCATATAGCTCAGGTCATTCCATGCTAAAATCAAAGCATACAAAAGGATTCAGAACCTCTGGAAGAATCTCAGGGGGCTCCCAAAGCTTCCGGTCCCAACCTGATATATCTGCTGTTCTACTGCAGTGCCAATGCAACCCCTATTTAATTCAAAGAAATATTGTTTTCTATTAAGTACTAAGGAAGTTCATATCTTTGACAGTCCCTTTGTGATACTTTACTTCCAATGAAATAACCATAAATGGACTTCAAATGTATTGTCGAAAGCTTACACGGCCAGAATCATTAGGGTGTTGTGGGTTTTCCGGGTTGTATGGCCATGTTCTAGTAGCATTTTCTCCTCATGTTTCGCCTGCATCTCTGACTGGCATCTTCAGAGGATCACCCTAGGACTTCACATTTTCTTTTTCCTTTTTCTCAAAAGAAGTAATATATAGAACAATCAAATATGTAAAACAATAATTAATATGTAGCAGTTCAGGCCTGTTATGCTCAAACAGACCAGCACCTTTTCTGACTTCTGTCTATCCAGTCCCTTAATGATGAATTGACTTGCAGCTGTGCTCTGCCTTGGCAAGTCACCTGTGCTTTCATTTCAAAAGTCCCACGTAGCCCTAGAATATTAATATGTAGTTTTATAACAATACTGGAGTCTTTCTGAGGTAAGCTACCTGCAGCTTCAGGCCCTCCAAATAACTATGGAAAGATTGTGCCTTTCTTCCTCATATGGTATATTCCAACTCTTTAGTCCCCTCAGTGGACTCAGGGTTACACCCAGTGGTGGGATCCAAAATTTTTAATAACAGGTTCCGATGGTGGTGGGATTCAAACAGTGACGCCGCCGCACACACGCACCTCCAGTCCCTATTGAGCAGGGAGGTTGCTTTAGTACCCCCTTCTTGGCACTCAGAAAAAAATTAGTAACCACTTCTAGAGAAGTGGTGAGAACTGGTTGGATCCCACCTCTGGTTATACCAGCATAGGTAACTGGACAGGTAGCTGAATTGTCCAGAAGGAAAGAGGAGTTTTGCCTGCCTCTTCAGTCCCCACCTTGGCCCTTCCATGGTACCTGTTTGTTAGTCTATGTAAGTCTCAGCTCTTCCGTCATGAAAGGGTTAAATATGCTGTTTGTGAGTAAACATATAGCTGGATTAGCATAGCTGATGGGATATTGAGTAACTTGTGATCATTGCCGCCCCTCGGGGATGGGGCGGTATAAAAATCTAATAAATAAATAAATAGATAGATAGATAGATAGATAGATAGATAGATAGATAGATAGATAGATAGATAGATAGATAGATAGATAGATAGATAGATAGATGATAGATAGATAGATAGATAGATAGATAGATAGATAGATAGATAGATAGATAGATAGATAGATAGATAGATAGATAGATAGATAGATAGATAGATAGATAGATAGATAATGATCATTTCTTAATCAAATATTGCTATATAGGATGTGCAACAAATCACTAGACTTGATCAGAGGAAATTGTAAAAGTAACTCCCCCTCTTTGTTGTAACCAGACACTTTTTCACAATGTAGAAGCAACATGTAAATCAGTTCAGAGAGGACTGTTTATTTTTTTTCTACCCATGCACCCCTTCCTATCTTTATTATAAGCCAACCAGCAGTGTATGTGATTATTTACTCTGCTAAATTATATTTTTCCCCAGCACTGCCCTCTTCTACCCTTGACTGAAACATGCTGTGCACACTGGAAACTTTAAATGTAAACTTCTGTGGCATCATTAGATTTAAAGTTGTTTTTAAAATAAAGACCCCAACGACCATATGATTTCCTAGGGAGAATGAAACTTTATCAAGATACCAATTTTTAACATCTGCTCGGTTTGCCAGTATTTCAATATTTCAATCAGTAAAGAACATCTAACTTTAATTGTTTCTGAAACATCAGCCTGGGTGACAGATTTTTAAAATCTCTCTTGCAGCCTCAAATGACAAGCCAATTCTGGGGAAAATAACCCCGATCTAGCAGGAGAACGGGAAAGTGTATAGCAGTATTGGAGTAGGTGAAGGATACTTTTCAAAGTACATATTATCCAAGGCAATAGCAATTGGTAAAAAAAAAATCTAGTAAGAACAGGATGTGGAACGAAGGTCTATTGAAAACAGGTTCTCCACTTCTTGGCTGAACTGTCACTTCTAAATGATGAAAAGGACCGAGTTGCTACATATCACTAGCAAACCCGCTGGAAAAATATAAGCACAACTTTAAGTCCACAATTCAATGACTGGGATCCAGAATAGTGTTTTCATGGGGACAAAGATTTCCTCACATGGAGAGCAACTTTCTCCCCTCTTCTCCTATGACAGATTAAATGCCCCACAAAATCCTGTCAGTGGGGGAATGGGAATTCCAAACTGCTCAATGAAAAATTGCTTCCCTGCTTTTGAATGGTAAGAGACACCCCCATTAAAAGGCACTCTATTCTCTTCTTGGTTTTGGGGACTTTACCTTTGCAGGGTCTTGCCCAGTAGCCTTAGAGCAATGTACATTTAGGAGGTAATGTGGCAAGTAATTTTGAAGAAGCCAAACATTTTCCTGCAGCTGCCCACTTCAGGAGAAGATCAGCAATGGTTGGGTAAGCATATCTTTCAGGAAAACTCTTCTATTATTGGTTGTGGTGGGTTTTCCGGGCTGTGTGGCCGTGGTCTGGTGGATCTTGTTCCTAACGTTTCACCTGCATCTGTGGCTGGCATCTTCAGAGGTGCATCACAGAGGGAAGTTTGTTACACACTATGTCCAGTGTGTAACAGACTGTGACTTCCCTCTGTGATACACCTCTGAAGATGTCAGCCACAGATGCAGGCGAAATGTTAAGAACAAGATCCACCAGACCACGGGCACACAGCCCAGAAAACCCACCACAACCAGTTGAATCCAGCCATGAAAGTCTTCGACAATACATCGAATGCAGTGGCATAGGAGGTTAAGAACTCGTGTATCTAATCTGGAGGAACCGGGTTTGATTCCCTGCTCTGCCGCCTGAGCTGTGGAGGCTTATCTGGGGAATTCAGATTAGCCTGTACACTTCCACACACGCCAGCTGGGTGACCTTGGGCTAGTCACAGCTTTTCGGAGCTCTCTCAGCCCCACCCACCTCACAGGGTGTCTGTTGTGAGGGGGGAAGGGCAAGGAGATTGTAAGCCTCTTTGAGTCTCCTTCAGGAGAGAAAGGGGATATAAATCCAACTCCTCCTCCTCCTCCTCCTCCTCCTCCTCCTCCTCCTCCTCCTCCTTCTTCTTCTTCTTCTTCTTCTTCTTCTTCTTCTTCTTCTTCTTCTTCTTCTTCTTCTTCTTCTTCTTCTTCTTCTTCTTCTTTTATTGCTATGGATGCCAGCCTCCAGGTGAAGCCTGAGGATCTTCCAGAATTAGACCTGATTTCCAGATGACAGAGATTAGTTCCCCTGGAGAAAATGGATTCTTTGGAGGGTGGGCTTTATGGCATTGTACCCCACTTAGGCTTCTGCCCTCCCAGACTCCACTCCCAAATCTTCAAGAGAATCCCAGCCAGGAAACCCTAACCTCCCTTCCCCTACTGGTGGCCGGGTGGGGGGGGGGACTTGGCAACCATAATTGTTGCTGATTTTCATGTACAAACTCTACTAGGATGGAATTCCGGGGTCTTTAAAAATACATTTTGAAAACCACATTCCTAATTGCTGGCAAGATATGCTTTCTGAATTTGCCTGTGAGATTGGTGTTTGCAGTTTTGAAACTATTTAGATTAACTGTCCTAGACTCTAGATGTAAGCACCATGGAGTCATCTATCATCATAAATTTAATGGAGGGCAATAACAAAAGTAGGAGTAACATAATTATGTTTATAGAGCTGAGTTTTGCAGCAGTAGCAGAGATGGGTACTGCTCTCAGATTGTTTCTTCCTCTGAACATGAATTTGTCCTGATGTGATGAGAATAATGTTCCTAGAGAACAATTGGTTTTGTTAAATGAAGAGCATTATCCAAACAGATCTGTACTTGTGGGATGGGGGCACTATCTCTAAACATTAGTTAGTGTAGCTGATGCCTAAGAAATTATATATTAGAAAGCCAAGGGGGAGGGACTCCTCAAACTAAAAGAAGAAAAAAAATCCGAATCGAAATAGAATTTCAAGAGCATTTATAGTGTGAATAGATCTTTTGCGTTAGTGAAACTATTGCATTAGTCTATAAGCCCCCGAGAATCTGGGGGCTGGTGTCCTCATAACCACTAGTGGTTATGGTGTCCTCATAACCACTAGATGTGACAGCAGAAGAAATCATTGGCCATTTCTGCACAGCAGAAATAAAACCTCTTGAGGATGTTAAAAGAAGCGTTTAGAGGAGAAACTTCGCACAGCTTTTTCCCCCAAGACATCTTCAGGACATTTTATTTCTGGTCAACCCTTTTTTTGTGAAAACACTAAACTAGCAACCTTTTTTCCCCAAGATGGGGTCAGGACATTTCCTGCTTGCTATGCAGAGAGCAGAAAATGTCTTATTTTCCCCAGCAATTTTAAAACTCTTACTTTATTTTCGCCGCAACTCACACTTGCCATTTTCTTCTGCTTGCGATTCTCCATGTCGCCTGCCATTGGGTGAAAGTTTCCCTCAGAGGTTTCTTCCATTCCAGAGGTTTCTTTTCATTTGTCCACCATTTCCATATAAAAAGTACAAGAATAAAGTTAGTTTTGACTGCAAGTTCAGTGCACGTGCCGTTTTTCTGTCTTTCTTTTTGTTTTGTTTTGAGGGAGGTGTCTTCAAGGCCGTGACGACACCATACAAGAATCTGCAACATGCCCATATTTCTCGCTGTTGTAGCCCTGCAAATGGGAAAGGTATTCGGTTTAATCTAGCCAACATGAGTGACTTTGTATTGTCGAAGGCTTTCACGGCCAGAATCACTGGGGTGCTGTGTGGTTTCCTGGCTGTATCGAACACAGCCATACAGCTCAGAAACCACACGGCACATCAGTGACTTTACTGGTGACATCACTGTGCAATAGCAAAAAAGAGACAGTAATCCTTTGCGAGGAAAGAAAAATTGGCTGACAGATAATGACCACTTTGCACCAGCTCTGCTCAGTACCATTTCTTTGAACTCTTATGGAATTGCTGCATCTGCTGGATATTTTCGAGAGCAAGGTGTGTGGGTTTCGGCATTGCCAGTCTGGCAATATCACAGAGGCTCATTTTCCACTCTGCTGCTTTTCAAATTAACCCAATGCCATGTAATCTCCAGCTTCTGTTTTTCTACCATTAATTTCCGCCTTCACATCCTGTTTGGTGATGAACTCGAGCTCCCTCTCTCCCATGCCTGAATGCGTAGTTCTTTGAAAGCCTTTCTCCGTGTTCATTTTTCTGTCTAATTCTGAATGGAACTTTCTCTCACTGTCCGCCTGGGCCTACAAAGTTTTTCTACGTGTTGACTCTCAGGCGGAAGTTTTCTTGTTTCTTCTCTTCCCATAAACACAACACTGCTCTGTCGCACATTTGATGCAAAACCCAGACACCAGTGCCTGTCAATCAACTGCCAAACGAAACTCAGTTTTTGACAGTTCCTCTGCATTGCAGTAAAAATGGCATATGCTCTGCTTGGTAAACTATTAGCAATTCTCAATGCCTGAGCAACTGCTGGATCTTTTCTTTTTTGGAGTGTGTGTGTATTAATCTTTGAAATTCAAATTTCAATCAAGTGTAATAAAAAAGATACATTTATTCTGCATGGAATTTCTTCTAAAAGTGAATATGCCATTAAGAGAAAACTAAAGATTACTTTTCAGAAGTCTGCTGCTATTTATATGAAAAAAAACATTGTTTATACTGTGTCTTTCTGCCCCATGAGGATTCAAAAAGGCTTACATTCTTCTGTCCTCCATTTTATCCTCACAACAACCTTATGAGGTAGGTTAGATTGAGAAAGAGTAATTGGCCATAGTGAGCTTCCATGGTAGACTGGGAGTTAGAACTTGGGGCTCCTTGATCCGATTCTGACACTCTTACCACTACACCACACTGGCTCTTGGGAAGAATCTCAAATACAAAAGCCAATTCTTTATACTTCTCTTGCAAGTCCTTAAATCTTTAAGCCCAAAACAAACCTTCACATTTGCACCTTCTTTTGCTGAAAATTCAGGACTATGCCCACCCACCGCACCCCCCCACCCGGTTTTCCTGATCTTATACGTCTTTGCCTTCCTAGAATATTTTGTGTAAGCAACAACTTTTGTTTTTCCTTGATATTTCACTAACAACTCTAGTCAGAATTTGCATCAAACATTGCTTTTGGCAAAACTTGAGGGAAAATGTAGTTTGCTATTTAAAGTTACTCCAAATTAAACCCATTGATTTTAATTGACTACGACTGGGGCGACTGCAGAAGATTACACTGGTAGAGTTGTACAATATGGAAAACTGAGTTCATTTCCAAACAGATGTAGAAAAATCCAGAATCAATGGATTTTTTCAGTTCATGTGGACAGTGTACTATAATGGAAACAGCAATAAAGAAATTAATGTTATTCATTCAATCATTCATTTTCCCATTTACTGATTTTCCCTAGAATTTTCCTGCCTCTGTTGTATTCTTCCCCATCTCCTTCTCTTTCTACTCCTCTCCTTCTGTTTCCTACCCACCCATCCACCCACCCACCCATCCATCCATCCATCCATCCATCCATCCATCCATCCATCCATCCATCCATCCATCCATCATATATATAGTGAAGTATTATGCATATAGTGTGTTCATACCAGTTGTATGAATATGAATGTTCATGTTCATGTTTTATGTTTATGTTTAGCAGATTCTGCATGGGCCCTGGGTACATGACACTGGCGCCAGCATGGGGCCATTTGCACACGTGAGTGTGGGCAGCCCCAGAGCTATATATATATAGAGAGAGTACTAGCAGGGCACCCTTATATATATATATATATATATATATATATATTACTGTATATATATATATATATATATATATATATATATATAGCAGCAGCTTCCTGTATATATATATATATATATATATATATATATATATATATATATATGTATATATATATATATATATATATATATGGGATGCAGAAAGGAAGTGTTCTGCCATTGGATGCTGATGAGTGAGAAAGCTGTGAAGAGGTTCAGGGTAGGGTTAAAGGCAGGGAGCTGGTGGACTCTAATCAGGAAAACCAGGTTTGTTTCCCTCACTCCTCCACATGAAGTCTGCTGAGTGACCTTGGGCTAGTCGCAGTTTTTTTCAGAACTCTCTCAGTACCACCTACTTCACAAGGTGCCTGTTGTGGGGAATGGAAGGAAAGGGAAGGAGTTTGTAAGATGCTTTGAAACTCCTTACAGCTGAGACAAGTGGTGTATAAATCAAGACTTTCATTTGGTGAAGGGAATGAAGGGAAGGAACCTCAGCAGGGTACAATGGCATAGAGTCCACCTTCCAAAGCATCCATTTTCTCCAGGGGAACTGATCACTGTAGTCTGTAGATCATCTGTAATCCCAGAAAATCTCCAGGCTCCAACTGCAAGTTGGAAACCCTATAGCAAATCATTTATAAATAACTTATTCCACTGTGCTCAAAGCACAGTAGAATGATATGTACCCTCAAGGAGACTCAATATAAAAGTCGATCCTATTGCAACTATTATCTCCCCAGGATTCATCATTGTGAAAGTAAATGGGGGTGTTAGTCATTTTCTAGTTTCTGATTACACAGGAAGGAAAATGAGACTTTTCCATTTCTTCAGATTGGACTCACTTATGCCCAATTTCAAACAAACCAAAAGGGTCAGCAAGGCAGTAATAGAAAAAGAGAGCTCCTATTGAAAATATAGCAACAGAGATTATTGGATATTGCTGAAAATATGACCATATGTACACTCCAGAGTCCTGGATCAGGACTTTCAGTCTTTGGATAAAAATGGTTTTGAATTTCTCACGCCTGCTGTTTCAGTACCAAAATCTCTATTCTGAATTTTGCTCATACCTTACGCAAATGAACCTGGGATACTTTGGTTTGGAGCCATTTTGTTTCCTGATACTGCATTTTCTCCAGAAAATTTGTCCATTTTGAGCATACTTGTGCATCTATAGTGAAGCATTATATACTATGCATATATTAAACAAATAAATGATGTACATATTCTACATGTATATATACACATAAGATGATTGTATATCATCTTTAGAAATGAATCTACAAAACCAACAGCATAAAGCATGAATCATAACCAAGGAAAATAGAAACAATATAGGGTTTGTTTGTTTGTTCCTACCTGGGAAAAGTTATACAAAGCAACCTAAGTGTGTTTCCAATACATTATTTTGGACAATCACAGTATATGTATAGTGTGGATAAGGTGCTATGGTGGTTGACCTGGTGTAATCTATTTGGGCCAAATAACTAAAAAGCTGATCTAAATGGTTCCACATTTCACTGCCTCTGAGGTCAGTGAATGGAAAACTGAAACAGCCTTGAGATGGCTACCTGCAATTGACTTCTGTAGGGTTCAAACTCAGGTCATGAGCAGAGCTTTTGACTACAATACTGCAGCTTACCACTTTGTACCACAAGGCTCTTATTGACACGTGAGACTGCATAAATATTTTGTGAACTGTGTAAACATTTACAATTAGGTAAACAAAAAAAATAAGAATAATCTACAGAACAGGTGAGCCATAAAATTTCCTCTACCCCACCCAAAACAAGGTCAAGACAGCTCAGGAAAGCACCTTTTTCATTAACGTGAGTCAGTTTTTTTTTTCTGTTGGATGTTCTGAATCGACTGTGTGCAAAGCATGGAGAAAGAATTAGTAATACATTTATAGACAATTTTCCATGTTCGAAAAACACAGCTCCCCCTCCCCCGAACAGACAAGGCTGCTCATTGCAATCCGCAACTGAATTGCAATTCCAATAGAGGAATGGTTCAGCTTTCCTGATAATACCTGAATACACATTATTCTATTTTTATGGTGGATATCTGATAGTTATCCTACATTCCATATGGCCACGATACTGAGGAAGCCATTAAAAGTTGCAATATATTTCCAGCTAGCCTACCAAGTTTCTACTGATTAAATTTCATCGCAGCTAAAAAGGCTCACAAGACAAGAATAAATTATTATCTTCAAAAATATAATGGCGGTTGATTGTAAGGGGTGAATTGTCTTGATGGTCTATATTGAAAGTTTTCTTGTTAGATGTTGCAATACGGAATTTAAAAAATCTTGGGGTCTGTCTCAGCCTTGACTTCTATGTCAGCCTTTGCTTGTGATGATTCCAAAAGGGTTTTCTCTTACTTCCCCTCTTTTACGGCATAATTGCTATTTATAGTCCAGCTTTCAACTTGAGAGATAAAACAGCAATAATTATAGCAAGGGAGACATCCTCTCCATCGAGTGCAGATCTGTGCTGCTATGACTGTGCATCAGACAAGTAGATTGAACGTGGAAGGCAGATTAAGTTAGGCAGTTGATTAAGATTCCAGACCCAACTTGGCAAGATCTGAGGCTTTTCTGCTTCCTCTCCCCAGCTTTGAACCGGATGGTTTAAAAGCCTCTCTTAAAAATGCCCAAAGAAAAATCAATAGTGATTAAACAACCTGTTGCAATGGTTTTATGTGGGCACTTCATAAGTCACAACCAGTGAAACCCTTGTATATTTTGCTGTTTCAAGCATATACAAAACTGACTAGCTAGTTGAACATTAGTGCTGAAGTAGAATTATCTGCCTTTTAAGACTAGTTTGGATTAGGAGAAGGTCTGAGACTCAGTGATAGAGAGCATCGACTTTGCATGCAAGAGGTCCCAGTTCAATCCCAGTATCTCCAGTTTAAAATGGACTGGTAGTAGATAACATCTCTGCCCGAAGAGCTGCTGCCAGTCAGAATAGAAAGTGCTGGTCTTGATCGGCCAGGGGTCTGTATGTGTATGATACATAGACTTACACATAGTTAAGAGTAGGAAATGAATGCACTTCACATTCCTGACCACTCAGAAAACCAGTCCCACTTCCAAAGGCCATCCCCCACTCATGTAGTGGCATGACACAGAATTCAGATTTTGTCTTAGAGAGCAAATGCATATACACAGCCTATGAGCCAATGTTTATTCTCTTCACATTGTGAAACTGCATGGTAGAGCTGGAGGTGATGTATGTGAGCTTGGAGGCTATGGTATTAAAGTGAAGAGTCTCTCCCATTTCTCACTGTGCTTTGTGTGTGAGAGATTATAATTCTATTCGTGTCTGGGAAGTATAATCTGTTCATGTCCCTCTAAAATTTCTGCCTAGGTTACAGTGGTCAAAACCTTCTGGCCTAGCTCAGGGACGTAGGTATAGATTTTTTTATGGGGGGGGGGTTCGGTGGTGGGGCCACACTCCCACCCGCCCCTAGGGCATGGCCATGCCTCCCCAAGCCCCGCCCCTGGCCTAGCGCTTATAAAAGCAGCTCTCCGAGGCCAGGGATGGCAGACTCCCCTGCCCCCCACCAGCTGGGCTCCCAGCTGGCAGCCGGCAGTTCCTTCTGCCCTCCCCTCTGGGCAGAGGCATAGAGGGAAAATGGAGCCCAGTGCAAAATCTGAGTTGCCCCCCCCCCGGCAGCTGCTGTGATGCTGGAATCCACCCCCAAACAGCATCACTTTCAATGGTGTTTAAACTAGAGAGCCCAAATTCTCCTTTTAAATCCACCTTAAAGGGAGAATCTGGGGTCCCCAGTTAAACAACATTGAAAGTGATGCTGTTTTGGGGTGGATTATCCCCCACTCTGAAACAGCATCACTTTCAATGTGGTGTAGTGGTTAAGAGCAGGTGCATTCTAATCTGGAGGAACCGGGTTTGATTCCCTGCTCTGCTGCTTGAGCTGTGGAGGCTTATCTGGGGAATTCAGATTAGCCTGTGCACTCCCACACACACCAGCTAGGTAACCTTGGGCTAGTCACAGCTTTTCGGAGCTCTCTCAGCCCCACCCACCTCACAGGGTGTTTGTTGTAGAGGGGGAAGGGCAAGGAGATTGTAAGCTCCTTTGAGTCTGCTACAGGAGAGAAAGGGGGATATAAATCCAAACTCTTCTTCTAAACTGAGAACCTCAGATTCTCCCTTTAAATCCATGCCGAAGGGGGTGGATTTAAAAGGAGAATCTGGGGAAATTTGGGGGGTGCCTGCTGTCAGGGTGGAATTGTTAAGCTAGCAGCACCAAACTTTCAAGGTACCTTTAGGAGACTCTCCTGATGATACTTCCCAGGTTTTGTGAAGTTTGGTTCAGGAAGTCCAAAGTTATGGACCCTCAAAGGTGTAGCCCCCATCTTCTGTTAGCTCCCATTGGAAACAATGGGGACACCCCCTTTGGGAGTCCATAGCTTTGGACCCCCTGGACCAAACTTCACAAAATCTGGGTGATATCCATAAGATATCTGGGTGATATCCTGATGATACCTCCCAGGTTTGGTGAAGTTTGGTTCAGGGGGTCCAAAGTTATGGACCCTCAAAAGTGAAGCCCCCATCTTCTATTAGCTCCCATTGGAAACAATGGAGGATGGGGCACCCCCTTTGGGAGTCCATAACTTTGGACCCCCTGAACCAAACCTCACCAAACCTGGGTAGTACCATCAGGAGAGTCCCTCAAACAATCTCTGAAAGGTTGGTGCTGCTAGCCTAAACAATGTGCCCCCTGCAGGCCAAAAACCGAGAAAAACAGTAAAAGGTTTTTAAAACCCACAAACGGGGGGGAGGGGCAGAGCTTCAGACATGAATGTGGGGGGTTTGAACCCGAGAAACCCCCCATTACCTACGTCCTTGGCCTAGCTGTCTATTTAGACATGAACAAACATTGTTGCCATTGGTTGTGGTGGGTTTTCCGGGCTGTGTGGCCATTGTCTGGTAATCTTGTTCCTAATGTTTCACCTGCATCTGTAGCTGGCATCTTCAGAGGTGTATCACAGAGGGAAGTCTGTTACACACTGTGTCTAGTGAGGAGGGAGTGTTTAGTGCAGCGGCGAAGCCACAAGGGGGCAGGGGGTGCGTCGTGCACCAGGCGCACGCCTGGGGGTACAAAAATTGCCCCAGGCCCCTCCCCCTTCTCCCATGAAGAACTACAGTTCCCAGGAGACCTTGGGGCTCACAAGGTCTCCTGGGAAGTATAGTTCCCATCAGGTGTTTTTTTTTAACTGAAAACAAGGCCTTTTGAAGCCTGAAAAAGTTCTGAAAAAGGAACTAAGGTAAGTGTGGGAAGGGGGGGTGCCGTGGGGGGGTGCCATGGGGAGCGGGGCAGGGCAGAACATGTGGAATGTGCACCGGGTGCATTTTGGCCCAGCTACGCCTCTTGTTTAGTGGGGTATATATTGTCTATGTCCCAGGGTGTGGAACTAATCAGTAAGTGTTTGGGTGGAACTTGCTGTGCAAAGGTGTGGTTGACTGCATTGTATTGCGGGTGGGGTTATCAGTCCATTTATATTTGCAGTCGCATTTGCATTCCCTGCAGCAGCAGCAGTATTGGTGAATGCAAATCCTGTGTCTGGGTGGAGTCCATTGTCCAAATTTTGCCAATCTTGGGAGCTCAGTTAAAGAGAGCCATTTGTAGCTACGCTGCAAATTTGGTGCCTCTGCCATGAAAAACAACCCAACAATAGCTTCAAAATAATTCTCATAGACTTTAACGGAGCCAAAACCCTTAGAATATCCAAGACACACACACCCCAACCCACCCCCTGGTACTCGTATGGATATTTGCCTTTTGTCAGCTGTGCTGAACATTTTTGGGCCCAATAAACCTGAATCTGAAAAATAGTGAAAAAAATAGCCTCTTGAGCACTATTCAGACGAATGTTGTAGCTAACCAGAGTAATGCAAGCAAAGCGTACATGTCTCTCCCCATCTCTTCGTCACATGCATCACTTGGGATGGTTACAAATGAGACAGATAAGCCTAAGCAGAAAGGATGTGACTTAGTCCAATCTTAAATGTGAACATTATAATTTCTTTGTGCTCACATCCATCACATTCAGGTCGGCGTTGGTGTTAGCTTCTTTACTGGCTTCCATCCCAGACAGAAGTGCTTCATTAAACTGGAGTTCACATTGTATACACGGCCCCATCAGTTTCAAGCACAATCAGAACATTATTGCTATGGAATTGTTTTTGAGAGGCAGAGTAATGGGGAGAAAATTTTCACGGTTCCTTCAAGTCAGAGCTGGTTTTGGTGACTAAGGCTTGGCTGGCACAAAAACAGGATGTCCATGACTTTTTCTAGTCTCCCAGTTCATAATACAATGCATGGCATTGTCTAGGGGCGAATCAAGGGAGAACTGTGCCTGGGGCATGCCCGTGCCTTGCACCTCTGCTGTGGCATCACCCGCCCCCGGAACCCCCCCCCCATGCCCCTGCAGCATTTTTAAGAGCTTATAGCCATTAGGTGAGTGCTCCCCTCCCCTAGTCACAGTCCGGACTATCTGCTTTCCCTGCCCAGGATATGTGACTAGAGAGTAGGGGTGCACTCTCTCCCTCCAGAACTGCTGCAGTGGGGAGCCACCACTTGAGCTAGATGACAGCCTACAGAAGGGATGGTGGGAATGTGCCTGTACAGAGGACCACTAGATGGACAAACAGTTATGATAAGCAACACTGTTTTTCATCGTTGTGGCCTCTGTACAGTCCCACCTGGGAGAATCTGCACTCCTCACCAAAATGAATGCTGTTGAGAACAAAACTGGAGTGCTGGGTGGAGAGTGGTGGAGACCGAGAGTACTTTATTAATGCAAGTGACAGGCTGGCCAAATGGGCAGAACTGACATGTTGATTCTACATATCTTCCCCCCACTCCCATAAATCAGTCTAAAAATGTCAGCCCTCCTGGCTGAGGATATTATCGCTCTGTTCCTTCAGATGAGTGTCATAGTTCATTAGGTATCGGCTTCTCCTTCTTTCACCTTGCCTAATAGTATCGCAGAGGATACAAACCACAGCAAAATGGTCCTGGCCCAGCGTGGCTGTAGAAAGAACCAAATATGCAATTCTGAGCAACAAGTTAATTATACATCGCTTTGAAATTCTGGAATCTGACCTTTAGGAGCAGCAGCGTAAACTCCAAAGGAGCGGTCAGAGCCCCTTGGGAAAGGGTGGTAGACAGACAGACAGACAGACAGACAGACAGACAGACAGACAGACAGACAGACAGACAGACAGACAGACAGACAGATAGATAGATAGATAGATAGATAGATAGATAGATAGATAGATAGATAGATAGATAGATAGATAGATAGATAGATAGATAGATAGATAGATAGATAGATAGATAGATAGATAGATAGATAGATAGATAGATAGATAGATAGATAGATAGATAGATAGATAGATAGATAGATAGAACTGTTTGTGTGTGTAAAGTGTCATCAAATCACAGTTGTCTTATGGTGGCCCCATGAGGTTTTCAAGGCAAGAGGCGTTCATAGGTGGCTTGCCATTGCCTGCCTCTATTGAGTTAAGAGAATTTTGAGAGAACTGTGACTGGCCCAAAGCTGCCCAGCCGACATGGAGAAGTGGGGAATCAAACCTGGTTCTCGACATCGGAGTCTGCTGGTCTTAAAAGGAAGCCCCTGTGCAAAATCCACTTTCCATTGGAGCACCATCTGATGCCCACCCAGCTGCCAGCCTAGAGGCAACAAAATCATGATGGAGCAGCAGCTGTGGCTACTGAATTTTATAGGCAGCCCTTTTACAATGGCAGCGACCGTCAGAAGATCTAAGGTGGGGCACATCTCTTTCCCAAGAGGTACCGCTCAAGCACCAATTTACCATCCTAGGGCACAAAAAGAAGCTGTAATCAAAATAGTATCTGCAGTAACAAGCCAGACGATACATCACTTTGTAGGGACGCACATAATTTTCTCCATCTGTCATTCTACTTTCCAAGGGACCATTCAAGAGCACCAGACTAGGGAAAACAAACCTATTGCTTACATTTTAAGTATTTCCCTCAGATAGCCCATGGCTGCTGCATTCCTCTTCCCCCTCCCGTCTTCTGCCTTACAGGTGACTGATGTTCTGAACCAGGGAGATTGAGAAAGGCTGTCAAGTCAACTGTCAGAATATTAAAAAGGTCATAGGAACACAATTTATAACTATCATTCGCAAGTTATATGAGGCATTAAAATTGGACTCTGTATTCTACGGCAGCATCTGTATCAAGTAGGAGAAATAGCTCAAAGCCTGCCTTTTAATAATAAAAATGTAAAGGCAAGGTTGGGTGGAAGTCGACAGAAGAGAGACATTGGGGGATGTGGAAATCGGGCACGACTGAGATTTCTTGATAGTATGACTGTTGTTTAATATGAAAGAGCATTTTGTTGCTTCAGTTAGAACAGGGGTGTCCAACTCTGGCACTTCAGTTGTCCATGGACTACAATTCCCATCAGTTCCTGTTGGCATGGCCAATTGGTATTACATTTGTAGGACTGCTTGAATAATAGGGATCAAGATGAGTTAAGGCTGCTTCATTCAATCGTCATTCATCCATATGGAGACTTTTTGATAACCACGGACTCCTCACCACAACCCCGCCCTATTGAAGTGAGGAACTTGGGTTCTTATTTTTGTGCCTTATACCATGCATCAGGATGGGTGGAAATGACATTCTCTGGACCACTATGTGATGGTGAAGTCTTCAATTTTAAATAGGAAACTGATTGGATATGAAAAGTCAGGTCTTGTGAATTACAAGATTCACAGATTGCAGGAGTCTCCTCCCATGTTACAATTGGTCGTAAATGTTGCTGCTATGTAGGAATAACAGTTTACACGTGTAGTGACAATTGTTGGCTTTACTGCAGGCACCATATACTCAACCAATGGTTCATACTTTTTGCTGCTATTATAGTTAACCTCCAGATGAACAAGAACATTTTACCTGGAGAAAATGGCTGCTTTGGAGGGTGGGATTTATGGAACTGTGACACGCTGAGGTCCTTTCCCTCACCAAACCCCATGCACCCTAGACTCTATCCTAGTTCCATGACAGCCAGCATGGTATAGTGGTTAAGAGCAAGTGCACTCTAATTTGGAGAACCGGGTTTGACTCCTGGCTCTGCCACTTGAGCTGTGGAGGCTTATCTGGTGAACTAGATTAGCTTGTGCACTCCAACACATGCCAGCTGAGTGACCTTGGGCTAGTCTCAGTCACAGTTCTTCCAAGCTCTCTCAGCATCACCTACCTCACAGGGTGTTTGTTGTGAGGGGGGGAAGGGAAAGGAGTTTGTAAGCCCCTTTGAGTCTCCTTACAGGAGAGGAAGGGGGGATATAAATCCAACTCTTCTTCTCCAAATTTCCAGGAATTTCCCAACCTGGAGTTTGCAACCCTATAAAAAACTTCCCCAACACCTACTACCTGCCCTTTTGAAGATGCCAGAGATTGAATCTGAGCCCTTGTGCATGTCAAGCAGATTGCCCTCCCATCCATGTATACCAGCCTGAGCTTCCTGGAGAAAGTATAGGATATAAATGTGAGGGACTGATTAATATCCTGTGTTCATTAGCCAGTGAATAGGCAAGTGTGCCACAGAACTGCTGAGTTCCACAAGAGATCACCAAAGCTGTATGATGGTCTTTTTGATTTGAAATATCCAGTTGCCAGAATTTGGACAGTGCTTCCATTTATCTGAGATAATAAACAAATAGCTAACATTGAAAAAAAAACAGTGTTGCTCATTGCTTAGTAAACACAGATGAATCGAAAATACGTTTTAATGCACTTATCCAAAGAAAACCTCCATCCTTATTCATTAGAGTGATCACAACTCCTTGGAAAAAAATGTACTGGAATAATTCCATTTTTTTAAAAAAGGAGAGGTTTTTTGTTTGTTTTTTTTAAAGAAAAATGCTTGGGGAAAAACCTTAAGGGGCATTGTTTTTGCAGTAGTGGCTATTTTCTCTTGGCCTCTGCTGTGTTCTGTGTCGCCCAATTAATCATGCTGTATTAAACACTTAAGGATTTACCTATAATGTGACACAGTGCATTTGAGAATTACCATAAGGCAGAGACAGGAGTAATGATATTTTTAATGGTAATGAATGTTAATACAGTGCAAACGGGTGCCTGAATTTGCAACTTTGTGGAATTTGTCAAGCTGTTCCACATAAAACCTAATCAGTTTACAGCAAACTTTTACAGCCTTCACAATTTAGAACCTAACTTTTCATTTCCACGTGCCAGTGGAAGAGGGAATACACTGATTCTACTGGAATCATGCTACCAATAAAATAGATGGGAACACTTGGCTTCATAGTAACTTAATGCTTGATATTATTTATTTATTTTATTTATTTATTAAACTTCTATACCGCCCCATCCTCCAGGGGCTCTGGGCGGTGTACAGCATAAAACAGGGTAAAACAAGTCACTAAAATCTTTAAAACAGCGGTAACAAACATTAATAGTAATCCATAAAATAGCTTAAAACTCATAAAACAGCAAAAAACCATAATACATAATAAAAGGCGTCCGACCCCAATTTAAAACCTACCCGCATGGGGGGGGGATGGCAGGACCCCTCAATATGAGGGGACCCTGATGTGGCACTGCCCTTCTAGGGCAGGGCAGTAGGGGCACCCATGTCAGCAGCTGGACACTCCAAAGGCCCGGTGGAACAACACAGTCTTACAGGTGGCCCTGGAACTCACCCAGGAAACCCATGCGAGGGCCCGGGACAGCTGGAGGAAGGGTGTTCCACCAGGCTGGGAGCCAGTGCCGTGAAACGCCCTAGCCCGCTGTGGAGGCCAAGCCGCATCATAGAGGGGCCGGGGATCACTGAGTAGGTTGGCCTCTGCAGAACGCATGAGGGCCTAATTGGGACATATGGGGTGATGCGGTCCCGAAGGTATAGAGGGGTCCCAAGGCCACCAAAAAAGCCTTGAAGGTCAAAACCCACACCTTGAAGATGATTCGAGGAATTCAACCGGGAACCAATGCAGCTGCCGCAACACAGGCTGGATGTATGTTCTCTGAAGAAACCTCCCACTGTGAGCAGGCGTGCTGCCGCATGTTGGACCAGTTTTAACTTCCGAATCAAACGCAAGGGAAGGCCGGGCGTGACAGCGAGAGTTACAATAGTCCAGCCTGGAGGTGACCGTTGCATGGATCACAGTGGCCAGATCCGGCCTGGGAGAGGAAGGGAGCCAACCGCCGGGCCTGGCGAAAGATGGGAAAAATGCAGTCCGGAAGTTGTATGGGCCACCTGGGTCTCCATTGAGAGAGACGAATCCAGGTGGATTTGAACCCCAGACTGCGAACAGAGGGGGGTCGGCGCCTAATGAGACCCCCTCCCACACCGGGCGGCTGGAAATCCCTAACCTCACCCCTACTTGGCGTCTAGCCAGAGGATCTCCGTCTTCGGGATGGATTCAGTTGCAACCTGCTCTTGCTGCAAATCCAACCAGCTACCGGGCCTCCAAACAATGCTGGAGGAAACGCCGCGAGGGGCGGCAAACGGCCCTCCATCAACAGAATGAGCTGAGTGTCATCAGCATATTGATGACAGATCAGCCCAAAGCTCCGCACCAACTGAGCAAGTGGTCGCATATAGATGTTAAATAATAGCGGGGATAGCAGCGCTCCCTGCGGTACTCCGCACTGAAGCGGGCACCTCCGGGAGGCTTCATCCCCTCAAGCACCCCATTACCACTTGCTGACTCCGGTCCCGGAGAAACTTGAGGCAATCCACTGAAGCTGACAGTGCCCATCGTACCCCGGAAGCGGCCAGGCCCGGTGGGTCAAAAGGTCGTGATCGACCATATCAAACGCTGCGGTAAGATCTAACAAAACCAGCAGCGCCGATCCGCCCCGGTCGAGTTGCATACGGAGCGTGTCTGTGATGGCGACAAGAGCGGTCTCCGTCCCATGCCCAGCACAGAAGCCGGACTGGAAGGGGTCGATAGAATTATCTATCTGAAGGCTGTGTACGTGGTTCCTCCTCCCCTCTTCCACCTTATCCCCACAATAATCCTATGAAATAGGTTACACTAGGGGTCAACTATCATGTTAAAAATATATGTTCTGGAGTTCCATGCCTCTCAAGTGTATGTGGGCTCAGGTAGTAGTAGCAGATGTAGAAGAAGTGGTTGTAGTAGTAGGAGTTTGGATTTATATCCTGCTTTTCTCAAAGGTGCATCAAAGTGGCTAACAAACTTCTTTCCTTCCTCTCCCCACAGCAAAGTCAATATTTGCACAATATATGGCTAGCAGTCAGAACAGACTAGGTATATTCACACTTTACTAAATTGACAATATCTACAAAATATATACAAGAAGCTTATATCAGAAGCTTAGTTTCAGTTTCAAGGAGATACACTCTCTACATCAGATTTTCAAGTCAATTTCACAGAAGCAGCAGCTTCTCAAATACAAAATAAGTGAAGAGACTCTAATATGATATGGCAAAACCACGAGCCAGCCAGCTTTGACGTAACTTCAGAGGCTCATGTTATCTACAATGAAAACACAAGATCATTATAATCCCTAGTTCCTAGCATATTCATGTAAATTAGTTTGGGCTCCCATCTTACTCACTTTCAAAATTCATCAGATTTCTGCTTAGTTAACTTGTATTCTGCAAGAATACAACATACGTATATGTCAATGTCCTCATTCACATGGAGAATTACTGTTCTAATAAACATCAGATACTGTAACTGAACTTTGGTCATTAGCTGTCTCCCTATATATAAAGGAAACAGAAAGCAACACATATCATCACCACTGTTCTTTTCATCTTTGCCACCTCAAGAACATTATACCCAATGGAATATTCTTAAGGGCCAAAAGGAATAGCACACTTAAGAGGGATTATTAAAAAACTGTGAGGTCCATTGAAGTTACATTGCTCAGCAGGGGATATCCATGGCCAATCATTAAAAAAGCTAGACTCAGAACTTGACAACAGTACATGTGAAGAGATCTGGGAGTCTTAGTAGACCACAAATTGGATATGAGTCAGCGGTGTAATTCAGCAATCAAGAAAGCCAATGCAATTCTGGGCTGCATCAATAGGAATATAGTGTCTAGATCAAGGGACATAACAGTGCCATTCTATTCTACATTGGTCAGAACTCACCTGGAATACTGTGTCCAGTTCAGGGCACCACAATTCAAGAAGAATATTGACAAACTGGAACAGGTCCGGAGGAGGGTGACCAAAATGGTATAAGATCTGGGTTCCATGCCCTATGAGGAATAGCTTAGGGAGCTAAGTATGTTTACTGGAGAAGAGATGGTTAAGGGGTGATATAATAGCCATGTTTAAATATTTGAAAGGATGTCATGTTGAAGAGGGAGCAAGCTTGTTTTCTGTGCTTCCCAGGTCAGGACAAGGAATAATGGATTCAAGGTGCAGGGAAAGAAATTCCACCTAAACATTAGAAAAACTTCCTGACAGTAAGGGCTGTTTCACAAGAGAATACACTGCCTTGGAGGGTGGTAGAGGTTTTTAAACAGAGGCTGGATGACCATCTGTCAAGGGTGCTTTAATTGTGTGTTCCTGCATGGCAGAGGGTGGACTTGAGGGCCCTTGTGGTCTCTCCCAACTTTATGGTTCTATTATTCTCTTGTCTTGAAAACCTATAAGGTCACCATAAGTCAGCTGTGACTTGGTGGCACTTTACATACACACATGTAAGGCTACATGTAAGCCATTATTTGTCATTAATTTGTGCAATCTTCTCCAAGGGGATAAGTAGTGACATCCCAGGGCCCTAGGATCATTTTAGATCCTTTACCTGTGGGTCCAATCAAAATGTGATCTTTGTGTGCCTGGGAGGTGCAGCTTTGTGGCTGAATTGGTAATGAATGTTACCAATTCATTACCAATTTATTGATTACAGCTGTCCTCATTAGTGGACCAACACAGCATCACAGAAACAAAAGGCTTTTGGCAATTTGCACAAAACAAGTGGTTAGTTTGGCAAACAGACAATTAAAGCACAGGCCAATCTAGAAGCTGTGATGGACTCTGATTACGTTGCTGAAACATGTACCTGCCTGCATTATTTTTTAAAAAATTCCTTGAACTAGTTGTATCCTGCCTTTCAGCCCAACGGCTCTTAGCTAACAACATAATAAAAACAGAAGCAAAGCAATAAAATCAAATTGCAATAAAATGCAAAATGTGCAATAAAAATATCAAAACCAAAAGCCCATTTTACTTCTGACAAGCTTGTCCTCGTTAAAAATCAAATCAGCATCAGTGACAACCATGAAAAAATGCAGCAATGGTTCAGACTTGAATGCAAAAAAAAAAAAAACCTGAGTCCAAAACGGACCACAGCCACAAACAACCTAAGATTGATCCTAAGAATGAATTGACTCGTTTTTATCACTGAGATGCTGTAGTTCATGATCTAAACATACCAGCCTACCACTGGAGGCAGAAGATCTGGATTCCAAAATGTTGATTTGCCTCTCAAGAGGATCTAATATACAAAATATGAATATTTTAATAATTGTAATAATTAAGGAAATGCTTCAACCTTCAGTGTCGGTCAAAGGATATCTCTTTCTGTAGCTCTTCTGAATCTGTCACGGTCACTTAATGAGCTCTCCATTATGTTGTGTGCTGTTCTCATTCTATTTTTTTCCTTATAAGCATAATGTATGAGAGGATTCCAGGGCCACATTCAGTCTGTGAAAGGGGATGATTCTCTCTGCGTGTCTTTGACCCTCATCTGTGTTCTGGTTCTTGATTTGCAGGTGGCTTTTTCTGGGATCCTGGTACAGGCACGCTTCAATTTCACAAATGAGGCGACGCCACTGATCTACATGAAAGCTTCCCAAACTGAAGCTCTGAAGCTCATTAATGAAAAGTAGCGATTTAAATGCACATTAAAGAGGATATTCTTCTAAGCAGCCTACTAACGTGGAGTCACTCCAGAAGCAGACAGAGAAGATAATTTTAAAAGGAATGATTGTGAAATTTGATTCCGTTTGATGTTGCTATCACATTAGCCCACCCCTCTCGAGTGCTCACGTTGGATCAAATTTTACAGGACTCCAGATGACTGGAAAGATTTTTGTAGGGGGGGGGGGTATAATTCAAAGTAGAAATATTGTTCAATAGTCTACTTTTACGATTTACGCTCCCATTACTTCCCTAAGGTCGGGGGAACCTTAGGAAGCCACGTTTGCCAGGATTGCTATTACATGACCATGTAATACAAGTGTGTTTCTATCACAATTTAGAAATCATTCTTGAAACCCAAAATTGTACTGCGGCAGGAATTCAAGATGCTTACAGTTACTGAAGGTTTTATAAATATGTCAGTCTCTGCTGGAGAGCTATATCAGACTATAGGAGACACCTCTGCCACTTACAAAGCCTTTTGTAGGGGGAAGAATCATTTCTTTTAGCCCAAAACTGTTTAGGAGAATCAGAAGAGCACATTTACCAAGGTCACGAAATCAAAAGAGGACACTAACACGCTCTTGTACCCACTGACGTTCCTGCCTAGGGACATGGGGTACCCCTTGTCCCCGGGCACATCGATTGAGGTCACGTGGGGGGCGCCAAAACATCCTCCTACACAGGGAGGGATTGAGCAAGCCCTAGCAAGCAGGCACTGAAGCAGCTGACTGCTCCCAGTGCCTGTCGTAGCCCTGCCCACTCTGTACGGTGGCCTGGAGTGTCCAGGGGGCGGGGGAGAAGTCCCACTGGGCTCCTAGGAGCAGGACTGGGGAGCTCCGCCTCCCCTCCCTCTAACCCAGCATGCCTTATTCACCTTAAATGAAGTGTGGCATGACTCAGAAGCCTTCTCCTGCAGCAGGCGCAGGAAAAGGCAAGCTGAGCAGGGAGCCCAGAAGCAGCAGCAGAACTGAAGATGATGCTGGCGTTTGCTAGTAAACCTTGGGGTGACTTGTGGGAATTTACATCTTAAAAGTTAATTCCCACTGGCTTGGAGCTGTTTCTCAGGCTAGCAGCCTACCTCACAGGGTTAGTTGTGAGGACACAATTAGGAAAGTGGTGGGAGAACCATGCCTGTTTTGCTGGGGGTGGGAGGGTGATTTGTGGCCGATGATGCTGATGTTTGTTTGGTAAACCTTCAGATGGGGTGACTTGTGAGAGAGATTTACATGCTTAAAAGTTAATTCCTGCACTGGCTTGGAGCTGTTTCTCAGGCTAGCCACCACCTCACAGGTTGGTGTGAGGGACACACAATTAGGAAAGTGGTGGGGAGAGAGCCATGCCTGTTTTGCTGGGGTGGGAGGTGTTGGGAGAGAGATGATGCTGGCGTTTGCTTGGTAAACCTTCAGATGGGGGAATGACTTGTGAGGGTTACATGCTAAAGTTAATTCCCCTGCACTGGCTTGGAGCTGTTTCTCAGGCTAGCAGCCTACCTCACAGGGTTTGTGTGAGCTGTATTAGGAGAAAGTGGTGGAGAGAGCCATGCCTGTTTTGCTGGGGGTAGGAGGTGATTTGTGAGAGATGATGCTGATGTTTGTTTGGTAAACCTTCAGATGGGGGGTGACTTGTGAGAGATTTACATACTTAAAAGTTAATTCCCACTTGCACTGGCTTGGAGCTGTTTCTCAGGCTAGCAGCCTTCCTCACAGGGTTGGTGTGAGGACACAATTAGGAAAGTGGTGGGGAGAGAGCCATGCCTGTTTTGCTGGGGGTAGGAGGTGATTTGTGAGAGATGATGCTGATGTTTGTTTGGTAAACCTTCAGATGGGGGGGGTGACTTGTGAGAGATTTACATGCTTAAAAGTTAATTCCCCTTGCACTTGGACTTGGAGCGCTGTTTTCTCAGGCTAGCAGCCTACCTCACAGGAGTTGGTCGTGAGGGACACAATTAGGAGAGGAAAGTGGAGTGGGGAGAGAGCCATGCCTGTTTGCTGGGGTAGGAGGTGATTTGTGAGAGATGATGCTGATGTTTGTTTGGTAGAAACCCTTTCAGATGGGGGGTGACTTGTGGGAGATTTACATGCTTAAAGTTAATTCCCCACTTGCACTGGATTGGAGCTGATGTTTCTCAGGCTAGCAGCCTACCTCCCACAGGGTTAGTCGCGAGGAGACACAATTAGGAGAGGAAAGTGGTGTGGGGAGGGAGCCATGCCTGTTTTGCTACAGGGGGTAGGAGGTGATTTGGGAGAGATGATGCTGATGTTTGCTTGGTAAACCTTCAGATGGGGGGTGACTTGTGAGAGATTTACATGCTTAAAAGTTAATTCCCACTTGCACTGGCTTGGAGCTCTTTCTGAGGCTAACAACCTACCTCATAGGGTTGGTGTGAGGACTACAATTAGGAAAGAGAGTTGGTCATCGCGGAGAAAGCCATGCTATGTTACCCTTGCTGGTGGTGGGGAGGTGTTTTGTGAGCTGGTGCAAAAAATCATTGTTTGGTCGTTGTGGGGGAGGGTGGTCGTCCATACCTGGGGTGGGGGGGCACCAAACTCAGATTTTGTCCCCGGGCTCCAGTTTGCCTAGATTCGCCTCTGCTTGTACCACTTAGGAAAAAAAATCCTAATGTCTATCGTCGAAGGCTTTCACGGCCGGAATCACTGGGGTGCTGTGTGGTTTCTGGGCTGTATGGCCGTGTTCTAGCAGCAGGCAAAATGTCAGGAGAGAATGCTGCTAGAACACGGCCATACAGCTCGGAAGCCACACAGCACCCTAATGTCTATATTGTCTGTGCAGGTCCTGGGAAACAGGGTTTTTAGAAAGACAGGGAAGGGAAACAATGGTAGACCCTTCCCTCTCTATTTCTGGAGTTGTCCTGTGTTGAAGTCCATAAACTTTTGTGCAGAGATGGATCTGTTTATATTAATTTTACTCATTATACACGACTGGGGAGGGGAGAGACAATTCACATAATATTCACTGGTGTCAAGAGATGGATTCTTTTTAATTTCATTGATTACCAAGAGAGATTAATTTTCTTTTTCTAGTTTGCCATAGAGATGGAAATCAAAACAATAAGGCTGAACGTGTTCAGCTTATGCGTGGTAGAAAAGCCATTCCAAGTTATGAATCAATTTGTTTGCTCTTGAATAATTTATTTATAAAATGGCTGTCATTTAGATGTAGATAAATACAAGTTTCTCCAACTGTTATATTCCTTACTATCCAAGTCTGATGATATTTCATATTTTGTACTTTATTTTTCTATGTTAGGAATGCTCTTGTCATTTACCAAAACAAAAATCAACAACACGCATATGGAAAGCAACCATAGATGTACTACCTGAATAATAAAGAATTCTTTTTGTTTTCATTGTCAAGATGGGGGAAAGCTGAAACACTATCCATTTGTCTCAGTCCTTCAAGATGCTAAATTTTTCATTTTAAAATAAGCTAAATGGAAGTTGAAAATATTTATCCTCGTAGGGTCAATATTGTTCATCATGTTTTCAAACATGCAAGAATGAGCAGCTGGCAGGAAGGGGGCATATTTACAATGATAAACGTTTGCCCATCTACCCCTAAGTCACTCTTTTCCTCAGTGCAGTATTTCTTTCTCTCCTGTGCTATCTTCTGAATCATCTGGTTATGGCTGACCACATTTCAGACAAAGACTTTGGCTGACATTCAACTTGCAGAAGAAATATGACAGGACACAAGGCCATTTATTCTATATTTCAGGTTAGCTTTTATTGAATTTTCTTGTTCCCAGAATGATCCCAGTGAGACCTATAAAAGGGCGAATGTTCAGAAGGCACAGTTTGAACACAACTTTTGCCATGCAAGAAACCTTGATGCTAGAAACTCATTGATTGTAACTGACTAACTTGTTAACACATGCTACGTTGTTATGAAGCTGTTTCTATTTTCTTCAGGTTTCTATTGCCTTCACCTTCTTGATGCTTAGCCCAATCCCCCCTGTATATTTTGCTTCTAGGCACATACACACATTCAGATTTATTTATTTGCAGTCATAGACCAATAGTAAAGCATGGAATAAAACAACCAATGGAGGATATTTCAAGGAAACCATCAAATTGTTAACCATTTATAAATTATTGTACACATACTGCAGAGGCAAAAGGCAGAGAGACAGCAGAAGATGCATGGCTTCAACTTACTCATTTACACTAATGCAGCAATGACATGCAGTTATTCCAGGCCAAATGCTTTGATTTCAGTGAATTTAGACTGGAGCACCTCTGCCCAAGATCACAATGTATATGGACCACTATGACATCCCAGACAGTCTCTTGGAATGAGAGATTAATCAAAGTCACCAGTCATTAATCAGGGTGTCCTAATTGATTAGAAGAGCCTATTGTCATTACTATTTCTACTACAAAAGATCCCATTGCTATCTGCATTTCCACCAGGGTTGTTGCAAAGTTTCTGCCAACAGGTTTATCAGGCAAATAAATTTTGTTCAACAGCCGCAAGCAGAGCTTCAAGTCGAACTTCTTCTAAAGCCCATCAAATTGTTGTTTGTGGTGGAAAGTACCGCCAAGTCAAAGCCAGTGTATGGTGACCCCATAAGGTTTTCAAGGCAAGAGATGCTCAGAGGTGGCTTGCCATTGCCTTGGTGGTCTCCCATCCAGCTACTAATCATGGCTGACCCTAAATAGCTTTTGAGATCTCTTGAGATCAGGCTAGCCTTGCCCGTCCAGCTCAGGGCACTAAAGGTTTGGATTTGTCCAATTAACTCCCATTTTGAAAAAGGATTAGGCTCCAATGTATTGGACAACATAGTGGCCAGACTGCAATCTGCAGTATGAAAGGTACAGCCCAGCAATAACAGGCTAATTACAGATATAAAATTCTTATACTTAATGTAACCCGCTTACTAATTAACTTGCATATACACTGTTTATCATCCACTTACCTTATGTAGGGTGATAAGTGCTGAGAAAACTTTATCCAGTTCCCCAGGAAACAGACATTCCTTCTGCTACTAATCTCCATTCACTGAGTCTATTTGTTTTATTTATTTATTTGTTCGCTTTATAGGCCGCCTCACCCCTGAAGGGCTCAAGGAGGCTCACAATATGGCTGTTCACAATGACAGCAAATAAATACAAATACAAAAATATAACTTAACCCCATTAAAATCGAATAGCAGCAATTACTTTAAATGAATAGAAATTAAAACAACAAAAGTTGTTAAAAACAGGCGCCCGATCCAAAGGCCAGAGAGGGAGGGGGAAAGGCAGGGCCCGAGATGGAATCAGGCCCAGCCAAGATGGAAGGCAGGCAGCATCAGTGGGGGGTGGTAGAGCTGCGGCTAGCCCCCCCCCCAAAAGCCTGGTGGAATAGCTCCGTCTTACAGGCCCAGTGGAACTCACCAAGGTCCCGCAGGGCCCGGACAGCTGGAGGTAGAGCATTTCACCAGGCAGGGGCCAGAGCCGTAAAGGGCTGTAACTATCCACCACTACACCACGCAGGCTTTCTTAGGGTGTCTGAAGTAGACACTTAATATTGTGGATACCTTTGTGGACACTTAATATTGGGTATTGAGTCTTAGACATTTGATACTTTTTGGCTGTTTTAAATTAGCTAATTCCCCTGCCAGTATATTTTGTATCTTTCTTTATAATAAATCGTATTTCTCATTATCACTATATCTGGATTTCAAAATTCCATCCAAACTTGCAGTGGTACCCAGGAATGGATCCATTGGCATGTGGATCACTGCCCAGATGGTAGGTAGGGTTTATTTTAGCCAAGTGTAGAACCTGAGGCAGCATCTCTACATTCACACAGATCTGTTGAAGATACGTGTTGACCTCACACCGTCTATGCTGAACAGCTTGTATTAAGAAGCTCACTTTATCAAATCATTCTTGGGAAAAGAGTGTGTCGTTCATAAAGCAGCCAAGCAAGAGGCACTAGAGACATTCAAGTACCAAGCCAGGTAAATATGAACGCTGGCAGTATGTTGAAAACAGCAATAAGGCATCCAGCTGGGAATGTGGTCTTGAATTAAAGGTAATTGTCAGAGCACCGAGCATCAGAGATTACAAGGTGACCCCCAGAGAGTTAAATGAAACTAAAACCATCTTGGGGGTGGAAAGTCTCATCAAATTGCAGCAGAGTTATGGTTGTAGGATTTTCAAGACAAGAGGTGAAAAGAAGAAGAAGAAGAAGAAGAAGAAGGAGGAGGAGGAGGAGGAGGAGGAGGAGTTTGGATTTATATTCCCCTTTCTCTCCTGCAGGAGACTCAAAGGGGCTTACAATCTCCTTGCCCTTCCCCCCTCACAACAAACACCCTGTGAGGTAGGTGGGGCTGAGAGAGCTCCCAGAAGCTGTGACTAGCCCAAGGTCACCCAGCTGGCGTGTGTGGGAGTGTACAGGCTAATCTGAATTCCCCAGATAAGCCTCCACAGCTCAGGTGGCAGAGCTGGGAATCAAACCTGGTTCCTCCAGATTAGATACACGAGCTCCTAACCTCCTACGCCACTGCTGCTCCACTGCTGCTTGCCGTTGCCTGGGTAGCAACCCTGGACTTTCTTGGTGGTCTCCCATCCACATATTAACCAGGGCTGACCTGCTCAGCAGCCAAGATCTGATGTGACTGGGCTACCGTGGGCAGGCCAGGACAAAAATAACTGGCAAGCTCTAAAAGACCGGCTGTAGATGACCAGATTCATATATGTTTATAGAGCTCCTCATCCTACCAGCACAGATACTTGCATGCTTAAATTTAAACATTCATTTTGTGATCCTTGCAAAAATCAAGGATGTGAATCACAACTATGCAGCCTGTACATGTTGTAATGTACATACACAAGCCCTTGTGAGGAAAGAACTGAAACTGTGGCATTTGGGGAGGCCAGCAAGTGTGATCCTGATATTTTCCCACTTCTTTATTGCACTTAGATGAAATCTCTGCAGCTGATAGCATTAGATATACCAGTGATGGCGAACCTATGGCACGGGTGCCAGAGGTGGCACTCGGAGCCCTATCTGTGGGCACATGCACACAGAGTTCGTCATGTGGAGGGCAGAAAATCACCCCCCCCACACACACATCTAGGCTGGCCTGGGCCACTGAGCATGACATGTGCGCACCACGGTGAGCAGGGAGGACTCGGCTGGCGGACCTCTGCTCCAGGTGGCTGCTGTACAAGGGGGGGGGGCACAGAGGAGGCAGAGATGCTACAGAGGCACAGAGCAGTGCACGCGGGACTTGCTGGAGACTAGAGCAGGCTGGTCCAGGGCGGAGGAAGAGGGCAGAGGAAGGCGGGGCGGAGGAAGAGGGAGCAAACTGTTTTTTCCTAAACTAAAACCTCAGCATTCAGGTTAAATTGCCGGGTTGGCACTTTGCAATAAATAAGTGCGGTTTGGGTTGCAATTTGGGCACTCGATCTCGAAAAGGTTCACCATCACTGAGATATACCATGCATTAAGTTGTTTGTAAATAGGGCTCTCTGTAAAATTTGTATCTGTATAGGTCAAACTGCTTCTGTTCTGTTGACCTGCATCTTCATTCAGGGATGTAGCTAACATATTCTCAAAGGAGCCAGTTCATGAGGTGAGCTTGTCTCTTTTTTTCCTTTTGTTTCTGATAACTCCAGACAAAATCAAAGAAACCCTGATGTTTATTGCCTGCCATGACACGCTTAAACTTGCCTAGCCTCTTGTTCTACACTCTTGGATCATGTTGTGCCCTGGGGCTAGTTTATAACCATGATTTAACTAAATCTCCAGCCAAGGCTTTTGTGAAAGTGCTTTGGTCTTCAAATGAAAGAGTTCATGAAAACTGCACACTCCATGCTGAGCCGCATCTCCGAGTCAGCCGTGGGGGCTTAGACTGATAGCTATTGCTTCTGAGGGTATCTTGAAATGGAATGTGCTGTTAGTTGCCTTCCTTTTGTTTTATCCAGAGTAAACCAGGACATTTACTGTTTTATTTATCTGATTTCAGGTTTGTACTTAACAACAAACCTAACCTCTTTACCGCAGCAGTGGCGTAGTGGTTAAGAGCAGGTGCATTCTGATCTGGAGGAACCGGGTTTGATTCCCCACTCTGCCACCTGAGCTGTTGAGGCTTATCTGGGGAATTCAGATTAGCCTGTACACTCCCACACATGCCAGCTGGGTGACCTTGGGCTAGTCACAGTTCTTTGGAGCTGTCTCAGCCCCACCCTACCTCACAAGGTGTCTGTTGTGGGGAGAGGAAGGGAAAGGAGATTGTAAGCCCCACTGAGTCTCCTACAGGAGAGAAAGTGGGGATATAAATCCAAACTCCTCCTCCTCCTCCTCCTCCTCCTCCTCTTCTTCTTCTTCTTCGTTTAACAAAGCAGCATGTAGTCTGATGTGGTCTGGAGGGGATCTTACTTAGTTCAACCTCACCCCATATCAGTGACTTTATCGACTAAATCAGGTTTCTGATTCCAAACTGTCCAAAAAAAGAAGAAGACTGTGTGTCTGTGGGTTTAACTCATGAGGGCCCAGAGCACCTTCCCTGCCCCAGACTGCTTCTTTTCTCAACAGGGAATCCCTTTTAGGTGACCAAACGAGGTGAGAGGATCCAGGCAGAACAACACACAATGTATTGAAGTGATCTAACAACAATTATCCACAACATATAAAATGATGTGATCAGTAAAAGTCAGTAAGCAAAACCCTAATGCATCTATCTTACTGTCCCTAACTATCTCTTGGAACTAGACTTCAGGCCAACTCACTCCTTCCTGGATGAGGTATCCCTCCATCTTCATTAGCTTCTCCCCAGCCCTCCTCCCTGTAAGTCAACCATGCTTCCTTTTGGGCAGGCCTTCTATGCATTCTTCCCAGGCACCAGCACCTGCACTCTGATTGGTCCTAGTTTTCCGTTCAAATTCCCTTCCACCAGTCACAAGGCCCAGAGGATACCTGGGATATGTAGACTGGCTAGCTTATGGTGGAAGTAGCATTTGTTTAAAGCTGAAACATTTGTGGAGAATGTGTTATATGAGCCACTGTGATAATATGGAAAGCTTCAATACCAGCACTGGCCATTCTGGGAGTATTGGTAGTACTGGTTGGACTCTTAACGTTTTAAGCCCATCATAAACATTCAACCATCCTTAAACACAGAGCATTGGGAAAAAACAATGAGGAATAGTACCTTATTCATATAGATGTCTTTCAAGAAGACATATTGCAGGACCTCATGCAATCATAATGAATCGGTGGGAGATATCATCAATAGGGTCAGTTCTGTGCTCCAAAAGACAGAGACTAGAGAGTCAGCGTGTAGCGGTTAAGAGCAGGTGAACTCTGATCTGGAGAAGTGGTTTTGATTCCCCAATCTTCCACGTGACTCTTATCTAGTGAACTGGATTTGTTTCCCCACTCCTACATTCCTGCTGTTCTTTGGAACTCTCTCAGCCCCACCTACCTCACAAGGTGTCTGTTGTGGGGAGACAAAGGGAAAGGAGTTTGTAAGCCCCTTTCAATCTCCTTATAGAACAGAAAGGGGATTATAAATCCAAACTTTTCTATCTTTGGAGCAGGACTATTTTTTCGTGCTTTCCAACTGAAGGAGACTGTCATATTTTTCCATGGTATCTGTATCTAGCCCCCTTTCACCTTCTGTCCTTCCTGTTTTTCATCTATGTCACGTTGTTCAATTTCTTCTCACCAAAAAAAAAAAAAAAAGGTCATCTGACCCCTGCCCCATGAGTGCTGCTCTATGGCTTTGGCAGAAGAAATACCTTGTTTTCTCCTGCTGTTCCATGACCAGAATAGACTTAACATCTCAATCTCTTTGATACTTGGGAAGGATCAAAGGAAGAATTCAAATGGGCTGAAAACTTGTGACATTGTCCTGCCAATCACTCTATCAATGGGTAATCATTCTATCAATGGGACAAATGACTTCTTGTGATAGTACAGAAATAGTATACATTGTGAGCAAGACCGGGCAGTTTCTTATTCTCTGTCAGCAAAACTGGTGGGGCTTTATCCCTCTTGTGACTGATCTGCAACTTCTCTCAAACTTAAATATTATTTATTCACTACAGAAAATAGGAGCTGGCGTGAGCTAGCTGGACAAGCCCATTTTACCTGAGATCTTCATGATACTGATTCCAGCCATGTCTAGGATGCTTGGCAAGGAGAACTAGGTGGGGTTGGATGGTATGTCTTTCCTCAAAGAAGCATGTTCTGTTTTGTGATGATTATGCATAAGCTACTGGGGACATGGAAGATCATTCTCAACAACAACCTTTATTAGGCATTTAAAGTAGGCTCTAGAGCGTTACCAGACATTTATGAAGTACAAATCAAGAGTACATTCAAAAAGATAATTCATAAGTGATACTAGGGAAGAAGGAGAAGTATCAGAATTGGAACCAGCTTGGCCAATGTGACCAAGAGAAGCTTGCTGGAAGATGCATCCTAAGACCTTTCCTGAAGTCCTGAAGTATTTCAAAATGGAAATCCTGCACTGATAAAAAAGACTGCCTAGCCAGTCTGGTGGAGGGTTGGGGGGGAAGCTAATGCCTTACAGGACAAGTGTCAGCATTCCAAATGACCTGGACAAATTAGAGAGCTGGGCCAAAATTAACAAAATGAATTTCAACATAGATAAATGTAAGATACATCACGTAGGCAGAAAAAAAAATGCACAGATATAGGAGTCTCAGTACTCAAACTGAACATGAGTCAGCAGTGTGATGCAGCAGCCAAGAAAGCCAGTGCCATCCCAGGCTGCATCAATAGGAGTATAGTGTCTAGAGCAGGGGTAGGGAACCTGCGGCTCTCCAGATGTTCAGGAACTACAATTCCCATCAGCCCCTACCAGCATGGCCAATTGGCCATGCTGACAGAGGCTGATGGGAATTGTAGTTCCTAATTTATCTGAGCAGGCTCTAGATCTGAGGAAACAAAGAGACACGATACAGTGCCACTCTATTCTGCATTGGTCAGATCTCACGTGAAATACTGTGTCCAGTTCTGAACATCACAATTCAAGAATGATATTGGCAAGCTGGAACACATCCAGAGGAGGGTGACCAAAATGGAAAAAGGTCTGAATTCCATACCCTATGAGGAGCAGCTTAGGGAGCTTGGTATGTTTAGTCTGAAGAAGAGATGGTTGAGAGGGGATAAGATAGCCATGTTTAAATGTTTGAAGGGATGTCATTTTGAAGAGGGAGAAAGCTTGTTTCCTGCTGCTTCAGAGACTAGGACAAGGAGTGATAGATTCAAGATGCAGGAAAAGAAATTCCACCTAAACATTAGGAAGAACTTCCTGACAGTAAGATCTGTTCCACAATGGAATATGCTGTCTTGGAGGCTGGTGGAGCCTCCTTCTTTGGAGGTTTTAAACAGAGGCTGCATGGCTATCTGTCAAGGGTTCTTTGATTGTGTGTTCCTACATGGCTGAGTGTTGGCTCTTGAGGTCTCTTCCAACTCTATGATTCTATGAACTCTAATCTGGAGAACCTTGTTTGATTCCCCACTTGTCCACATGAGTGGTGGATTCTATTCTTGTAAACCAGGGTTGTTTCCTCTCTCCTACATATGAACCTTGCTGGGTGACCTTGGACTAGTCACAGTTCTCTTTGAACTCTCTCAGCTGCACCTGCCTCACCAGGTGTTTGTTGTGGGGAGAGGAAGGGAAGGAGTTTGTAAGCCACTTTGAGACTCCTTATGGTAGAGAAAAGCAGGGTATGAAACCAAATGACCAGTGAGGGAATGTGGGGAAGTCTCTGTGGCTCAGCAACAAGGCATTTGTATTGCATGCAGAAGGTCTCAGTACCTCCAGTTAACGATCTGACTTGATATAAGTCATATTCATTTGTGAAGGAGTTATCTAGCAACTGTGAGACAGCAACCACATTGACAGTTACGGGGTTATGAATCTGGATCAATCCTAGGACATTTACTTCGAACTGCCACTCTGCTGCCTCCGCTCCCTTGAGAAAGGATCTGTGATAACAATACATGGCATGTAAGCTCTCCAACCTGCACGGTGGGTGACAGAAAAAAAAGATACAACGTACTTAAATAAATAAAAGAATGTTTATAGGCATGAATAAAACAATGTTTAGCACGTTAATTGGCAGCCTGATAAACAGCTCTCCTGAGTCATTGCGAAGATGGCAAAGGAATGAATGAATGGAGCCCATTATTTCAGCAATAAAACAGCAAATAAATAACACACATCATGCTGTCTGAAGCCCATTTATGACAAAGTGATCGTGTCCTTGAGTGTTTGGTAGGGGATTCAGGTTCTCTCTGGACAGGCCATAAAACCAACACATGTCATAGACTGAAGCAGTAGTGCTCTTAATCAGCTGATGTTGTCCAGATATAGGATTTCTGAACATGTCAGGCTGAAGCTCGTATTTAGGTCTTAGTTCACAACTTGAATGACACGGTAATCATATTTCAGTGTCCACCTGGGCTCTATTCTACCCCAACAGCCGATTGATTTGAAGTGAATAGTACTGCATGTACCACCTAAATTGGCAATACGTTGGGCATTTAAAAGGCACAATAGATATAGACTCTTGTGCTTCTCCACCACAGGGAAAGACAGATGGAGAAATTGCGGTCGGTCTGGCACCAAACACATTGGATGACCATCTTCCGGTAGCCATTTTCCACTTTCCAAAGTTTTTTATTTCTTTCTTTTCCTCAAACGTTGGTTGAGGTAGTCAAATGGTCAGCAGATTTTGGGGGATCTGAACGCAGGAACCTGGACACAACAATTCTACCCACACAAATATTATTTTATTTATTTATTTTATTTTATTGTTTAGATTTTTATACCGCCCCATCCCCAAGGGGCTCCGGGCGGTGTACAACATAAAATCTCCGTACGGTTTTAAATATATTTGCTAAAACCTTAAAAAAAAAAAAACAGCAGTAAGAACAGCGAGAGGCGTCCAACAAAACCCCATATTTAAAATCCTCCCCAAGAGGGAGGGACGGCGAGTCCCATTAGATGAGAAAGGGCCCAGATGTAAAAAGAGCCAAAAAAGGCAGGGGCATCTTCAGCGGCTGGTCCCTCCAAAGGCCCGGCGGAACAACTCCGTCTTACGGGCCCTGCGGAACTCACCAAGATCCCGCAGGGCCCGGACAGCTGGAGGAAGAGTGTTCCACCAGGCCGGGGCCAGAGCCGTAAAGGCCCTGGCCGGCGTGGAGGCCAGCCGCATCATTATGTGTCATTTACCAGCCTGTATGCATGCCATCAGGCAACCATACATTATGGCCTGTGGGACACTTGATCTTCTTCCTGTTATTTTGCAGTCTTGACCCAGCAGGCCACAAAACCAGATTTTCTTTTCTTTGTCTTTTTCTGTTTTTGCTTACCTGGTAGGACACTATACATAATGGTAGCAGTTTGGCTTGCACTAGCTTTTTTGCCATATTGACTTACTACACACGCATATACAAGAATCTGTCTTCTATTGCATCAGAACTTTGGTCCATTAAGGTCAGTACTGTCTACTAACCCTGGCAGAGACTCTCCAAGGTCTAAGTTTCATTTCACTTGCCACCTGATCCTCACAGGGACACCATGTAGGGCACATATCCCATCAGCTGCATTGACTCCAGGTAGAGTTCCAAATCCAGTTCAGGGGTTTAGTTTGACATTTAAAGTCCTAAACGGTTTAGGACTAGCATGCCTGCAAGATTGTTTGCCCCAATATGTTCCCCAGAGAGCTTTCCACTCAGCTAGTAACAACCTGCTGGGTGGTCTCTGGCCCAAAGAGTGTCCAGCTGTCCTGAACTAGAGCCAAGACTTCCTCAGCCCTGGCCTGGCCTTGTACAATGCTCTGTCAAATGAGCCCAGGGCCCTGCGGGACTTATCTCAGTTCTGCAGGGCCTGCAAGACAGAGTGTTCCACCAAGTCTACAGTTGCGGTCAGGAACAGGTATGTTTCCATCTTAGCTGGCCTCCCTTTCTTTCCCTTCACTTGTGTGGTTTTATTGAATTTGTTTTAGGATATAGGGTTGGGAACTATATGAGCCATTCCATTCTTGGTTGGACCAAATGCCATCTTTTTATGTTATAGATAGGCTGACCAGCCATCCCACTTTTGGTGGGACAATCCCACCTTTGCATAATTTGTCCCGTGTCCTGCGGGTTCCTTGCATTGTCCTGATTTTGGGAGGCTGCCACACTGCCTTCTGGGGCGCAAGGCAGTGCGCCAGCCTCCCGCGCGTGCGGCTGCAGGAGCACGGCCTTCTGGGGCGCTGCCGTTTCCCTCCCTGTGACAGGGCAGGAAACGGCAGCACCCCGGAAGGCCGTGCGCTCCTGTGGCAGTGCATGCATGCACACATGGCCTCAGGAGCACGGCCTTCTGGGGCGTTGCCATTTCTGCGGGAAACGGCAGTGCCCCAGAAGACAGTGTGCTCCTGCGACTGCGCGTGCAGCCGCCTACCCCTTCCTGGGTTTACAAGGTGACCATCTGGTCACCTTAGTTTTAGAGTACTATTGTTTATTATAATTTTATGTATTATAATTCTATGGTTTTTTATATTGTTGTGAGTCACTCTGAGCCCACTGCAGTGGAGGGGGAGGGGGTTAAAAATCAAATAAATCAAATAAATCAATAACTGGGGATGCTGTAGATTGAACCTGTGACCTTCTGCATGCCAAACAGATGCTCTACGGCTGACCCATGTTCCCTCCTCTGAGTTCTCACTAATAGACGGCACTATATTTTATCAGTATCAATATGTTGTTAGAATTCAATGCAGCGATCAATACTTGAGAAGAGGTAGAGCCTTTTCACAGCACACATCCATTTATCTTCCTTGTCTATATTAAGAACTGTTCAGTGTTGCGGACCATATATGTTCATATTAGTTGAAGTATATAAGACAGGATGTCAAACCACGGAGTGGTGTGAATCTGGCGCTTCTTTTTATCTGGGACTTCAGAAATATGAAGTCTGCCTTCTGTAGTCTGAACTCTCTTCAACAAACCTAAGGCCCATGATTTAGAAGAAGCTGGGAGGCTTGAGCTTCAAGCCTACAGTGTCTTTTTTATGTAAGAACATTTGATGCCTGTTACCCAGAGGACTTTCCCATTTCTTTGGCAGGGTCATTGAAAGCCACCATAGGCTCCTGGAAACTTATTTTTTCCTCTCTCCCCACCCTTACCTATATTTAAAGAAGATAGACAGACACAGACACATTACATCCCCACAAAGATACTATGATCAGCAACAGAAAATCTGCTTGTGATCTCTGGCCCAAAGGAAGTCCGGCTTGCCTCCACCAGACCTCAAATAAGACCACAGCCCTGCTAGATCTGACGCTGTTTTGCAGGGCCTGTAAGACAAAGGTGTTCCACTAGGCAGCAATAATGGCCATCTTTGGCCTCCCATTTCATCTGATCCATAAATGTAGTCTTTGATACATCTGGGCTTTTATCGCCATTTGTGTTATGTATTGTGGTTTTAATCTACTTAACTATTTTATGACCAGAATGCCATTATTATTTTTATGTAGAATTATCATACTTGTGTTTTGGCTCACTGGAAACTCTTTCAGGCTTAGGGCAGTATGGAAGTCAAAATAAATAAATAAGTACAGGCACGCAAGAAGGGAGAAACTCACCAATACATTATGGAACAAAAGAAGGGAAAGTACACATGGCTTACCATTTTGTGAGACCCAGGGCTCTGGTGAAATGCTAGAGGCCTTGGTACTCACCCCAGCATTTCCAGCAGCTGCTACTGCCTCCATGGCATGCAACACCTCAACTGCCCTTTCCATGGTGATATATCTTCCCAACAGTCATTGCTGCCTACAACACGATTCACCCTGAGGAGGAGGAGGAGTTTGGATTTATACCCCACCTTTCTCTCCTGTAAAGAGACTTAAGATGGCTTATAAGCTCCTTTCCCTTCCTCTACCCACAACAGACGCTTTGTGAGGCAGGTGGGGCTGAGAGAGTTCCAAAGAACTGTGACTAGCCCAAGCAGGAATGTAGAAGTGCGGAAACACATCTGGTTCACCAGATAACCCTCTACCACTCAGGTGGAGGAGTGGGGAATTATACCCAGTTCTCCAGATTAGAACCCACCTGCTGTTAATGACTACAGCACACTGGCTTACAAGGAGGGTCTCCTTGCTCACTGCCCATTCTCCACCTTCACCCCAAATATTTCCATCCAACTTCAGCAGGCAGTGCCCAAAAGGTAAGTAACTCCATGAAGTATCCTTGCAAACCCCCAAATGCCACTTACCCAGTTTGAAAAAATATTGGTCTAATAGTATACAATCTGGTGAACGTCTAACTCAGGCAATGTAAAAATATTCTCAATGTTTAACACCACTCTGGTTCTATTCCTTGCACTGCAGCTAGTGGTGCTCATTTGGGGTAAGCCCAAAACTGGTTTCTGGAATGAAATTAATACAGATGGAGGCAAGCAGCTGCTGATATTAAACTATCTCTATTCCTGGAGCATCCTTGTGTCTATACAACAAAGCTTTCAAGCTCTCTGACATATCACATGGATTTTCTGAGGCGCATGGTAAATCATGATCCTGATTTGCACACTATTTTCCCCCCTCTTTTGTCAGGCCTCTCAAAGTAAGATATGTGTCATTTGTGCCACAAATGGGCTGGAGATCCATAGCTTGGTCACCTGACAAGTGTCTGCTTGGCTCTGAACCAGTGTTTATTCCATGTGGTCAACAGAGTGTGAATTCCTGGCTTTGGCGGAGCTCTGCCAATACATATTACGACTGTGGGTTGGATCCTATTACTCCTATCCACTAAGCCGGATCTTAAGACTTCCTCTGTCGGAAGAAAACTGTTTTCAACTAAGAAAGTCTGTTTCTCATCAGAGGAAGCCATTCTCCACCAGAAAATGTTCTCCATCTTCTCTGGTGATGGAAGTCTTTGGCCCTTTTTGCACAAACCTTTTAAAAGGTTTCGAGGTAGGAAATAAAACATTACCTCTTTTTCAGTTGCCGTGCAATCTGTTGACTATGTTTCTCATGCTCCTCTGCTTCCCTGAACTTCCTCCTTGGTGCCATTTTCTAAGCTCAGTCAGTCCCTGCTTGCCTGTTTATTTGAGGCATTTCTTTTTGTTTTGTTTTTGTAATGGGGGGGTTATCTTCAAAGTATACAAGGAGAATCACAGCTCATGACTGTGAAACTTTGAAGCATAGATTCAACCCAGAACTCAACAGGCTCCTCTCCGGGGAAGCATCTAGGGACCGGATTACGCCAGTCCTATACCGACCTACACTGGCTGCCAATCGAGTACTGACCTTCAAAGCCATTTGCGGCCTTGGCCCTGCTTATCTGAGGGACTGTCTCTCCCTATATCGCCCTTCTAGGCCCCTCTGCTCATCGGAGGTGGACCTATTGGTGATCCCTGGCCCCAAGGTGATCCAGCTGGCCTCTACAAGGGCCAGGGTTTTTACGGCTTTGGCCCCTACCTGGTGGAACAGGCTTCCGGGTGAAATCAGGGCCCTGCACGACTTACAAAGTTTCCGCAGGGTCTACAAAATGGACCTGTTCCGCCAGGCATTTGGCCAGCCGGGATGATTTCAACTTTGCCATAAAGAACATCTGGCCTCCCGTGGGTACACAAAGGGGGGAGGGAGGGGTTGAAGCCATTGCAAGTTTTAATATTTTATGTATTATTATGATATGTTTTGAATTGTTTTATGACTGATGGACACCGCCCTGAGCCTTTGGGGGAGGGCGGTATATAAATAAATAAACACACACATACACACAAAAGGAAAAACCACATAACTGCAGCCAGGAATTGTTTTGAGGGGGATGAGTGCAGACATACACTGTTGTAAAGGGGGAGACTGAAATGTTTGAAGAAATGTTTTAGGGGATTTGTGAGGAAAAGGCTTTAGTAGAAGGGAGCCATAGAATCTGAACACATCTGTGGAGCTGGGTGAGAAAGAACGCTGCAGAATTTGACTGAAGGCATAGGGGAGGTGCTGTGCCTCAGTGGAGAAGCCTTTGCATTGCATGCAGAAAATCCCGGGTTCAATGCCCAGTATCTCCAGGGAGGAGGTGATGTGAAAGAGCATTACCTGAGACCCCGAAGGGCTGCTGCCAGCCTGAGTAAGCAACACTGACCTTGATGAACCAACAAGGTAGCTTCATGTAGCCTGGTTGTGGAGAACCAACAACAGCAACCTTTGTTCCTTCCCAACCAAGCCATTTTTCCTCTTTGCTAGCAAGGCAGGGAAGAGGTCAACAATATGACCACAAATGGAATACCATGTTTTATGATCTCGCCTTAATATTTAATTACAGATGTTTTAAACTGCTGTTTCGGGCAGAAACAGTGTGACCCTAAACAGAATTACACCTTCTGTTGAAGGCTTGGAAGTTCGTAACTTTGCTTAGGATTGCACTGTAGGTCCATGGAGATTGGCCTTCCTAAACAGTCAAGTTCTTTACTATTTAAGAGTTGGTATTGTTGTAGGTGTTGTTTTTGCTTATAACAAACATGCCTTGGGTGCAAATCTAACCCAAGCAATACATTTTAAAAAATCTTACTGTTCAATATCCTCTTAGCCTCAATTTGGGTTTTGCCAGTTCATATATTAGTCATGCAAATAACCTATTTACTGTGCTGAAAACGAAGCCCATTGTCATGTATAGATCTGCCCTGAGTTGTTTCTAGACTCCGGGCTAGCTACTTAACAAAGAGAATGCACCCTCTGGTGGTTATTATTGGAGGTGATCTCTAGCTTTTTTGGGGGGGGGGTCTCCCATCTCCACAGAACAGTGACTCTAGACTGTGAGTGTATTAATTTTAATTTGTTTTTTGATGTACTTATAAACCACACTCAACCAAGTTTCCAAAATGCAGTTTCACACACGCACGCACGCACGCACACATGCACGTACGCAGGAATTGATAATAAATTAAATACTTAGAGCTGCACATCTAGAAAATAATGTGCACTTCACTAAAAGGAATCAGTAGCAGCACACGTAAATTCAAGCCCCCCACTAAAGTTAACAAAATTCTGCATCAAAAGTTCATCAAGTCTGGTTCTAGCCACCCTGAGCCTATCCTTGGTTGGGGAAGGTTGAGGTAAAACCAAACAACCAAATACATACATACATACATACATACATACATACATACATACATACATACATACATACATACATACATACATACATAGGTGAATACTTACAGGGAGGACATTGCCAAAGACCAGTGATGGCAAACCTTTGGCACTCCAGATGGACTACAATTCCCATCAGCCCCTGCCAGCATGGCTAATTGGCCATGCTGGCAGAGACTGATGAGAATTGTAGTCCATGCCATCTGGAGTGCCAAAGGTTCGCCACCACGGCCATAGACTGATATTGCTCAGCGAGAATGATCTCATCCATAGTGGTCATCTTTGGAGGTAGACAGGCACAGACTATTGCCTCTGATACTTGTTTATATTATTTGTAATTTTTTTTTCACTAGATGTTAAGGCATGTTACACAGAGTATAATCAACAAATGGGATATTCAATAAACAATGCAATTGGATTAGGATTATAGAACCAACCGAAAATCTAAAAACAGAATAGAAGTGAAGCATAGGTATTAACAGGGCACATTAAATGATGCAAAATTCCACAACAGAATCCTCGTTTCAGCAAGCTATACACAGTATGATAATACATAATAATTTTTCCAACTTTCTTTGTGAATTATGTCGTACAGTGCAAGCTCATTGCCCAAGTAGAAGAATCCTTTTGAATAATATAGTTTTGCATAATTTGCAGAAAGATTTGAGACTAGGAGCCTGCCGCACCTCCTCGTTTTACCTGTATTTCTATCAATATCATTTGTTTGACTAGAATAGCTGCAGTTTCGTCCTGAGGAGTGGTGAACCATTCTAGCCTGTCCTCACTTCTGAGGTCATGCTTGCTACTTGCTACTTCTGAAGTCATGCTTGCTACTTGTATGACCAGTGATCCTCACTTCCCTTGTGACCTCAACTCCTAACTTATGATATGGCACAGCCGTTGCATCTTTCATATCTGCAGATTTCCCTATTGCCTTGGCTTCTGGCATACGATTTGGCAACTATCTTCTTCTAGACTTCCCTCCAATCTTGGTTCCTGTCTTATGATCTGGCACAGTCATGGCTTCTGATAGGATTACCAAGTCCTTGGAGCGTGGTGTGTCTTCTGCCCGCAGGTGCCATTTCCTGCCATCATAGTGAACAGCAGAGGGAGATTTTTTAAATGCAGGATTGTGTATGTGTAACCCCCATGCTCAGAATGGGTTGACCCAGTAAGGGGTGGAGACTCAGAGCAGCACGAGGCAGCAGACCTCATGTAGTTGGAGGAGGCAAGGCTACCAGACTCAGACCTTGATTTCTATAAGCCCTTAACACCTTGTTAAGGTAAACTGCAATATTGTTGGGAACTACTGGGAAGGTAGTTGTTTATTTTTTGCTATGTTGTAAATGTTGGAGTTTATTGTTTCAGGGTTTCTTTTTGTGGTTGTAATGGGTGAGAGTTCTCCTGGAAACCTTCATCATGTTGAAGCCTGTTCACCAAGCCCTTGGAGTCTTCAGGAGCCAACCCACTTGCAAAGAATTGGACTTGGCAGTATCAGTAGACTGTAAATATAAGGACTTGAAAATGCAACCTGAACAGGACCTTGAAATGTGATGTTATAGGTTGATGTTATATGTTATGTGTTAAGAAAGTAAACCATTTTGTTTTTAAAAATTGTTGTTGCAAACTCATTCCAGGTTCTGCCCCACAGAACCCACAGGTAGAGGTTACATATGCCCCAGAAGTTCTTTACAGAAAGAGAGATAACTAGAAATTGCTGGAAACTTTATGGTAGAAAATTTATCTTATGACACTGCGCCCTTTTTCTAATCCCTCCCACCAGTTGCTAGGCAACCCTACCATTTGATGTTCTATCTTTAACCCTTCTTGACTGTCCTCCTGGTCCCTGGTTCCTGCTCTGGAGTCAACTGACTTGTTGCCCAAAATGCCAGCCCTTTAACACTGGCCCCGTCTCAAAAGCTCCTATAATGAGATCACCAACTAATTTCTAATTTGTGTGTTGTCTTTGAAATAAATGTTTGTTCCCAGATACGTTCTCTGAGGAACTCCAGCTGAGTCACATTTCGTTCACCTAAAACGGTTGTCTTGTGCCAGCCATAACTGTGAGTAGTCTATCACAGTATCATTAGTTTTCTCCCAGACAGCAGAGGACAATACTCTGCCGTGGAGAAACATGATGGAGATGCTGATGTAAAACAGCCACAAAGTTACACTGGGAAGCATCTGACACCCAGCCAAAACTCTATTGTTATCTAATTTTTATTTATGCTTTTACAGCAGTATACAGTCAGAAGTAAAACACTTCAATGCACCACGCAGATGCAACTGAAAATATAATGCTGCAACATTATTGTGGCTTTATAATGAGTCATAAACCTGATTTATTAAACATAGCCCATTAATGTTACACTAGGGATAGAGTGATTACAGACCCCTTTACATTGTAAGAATTTATAATTATGGTTCCTTCTTGAGAAGAGATCCTGATATTTACAAAACGCTTACTAGCTTTTTTTGACATGCTGTGCTGTGTAGAACTGATAATGAGGTGAAAATTAAGACTGTCAGAAGCATATCTCCCAAGTAGACTTATAAGCCAGTTGAATCCAAAAACCAATTATGTTTATGGAAGAATTTCCTCTTGTTGTTGCTGTTATGGCTGTGTAACTTTGCTTTCCGTCCAGTTCATTAAAGATCTGGGAAACGTCCCTCGAGATGGCATGATGGAATTAAAGCATTTCTTACAAATTAAGCACTTAATAATACAAGTAATACAAATAATAAATATTTAATGGGGTGAGGCAGGTTGGAAAAAATCAAAGTTAAAAGCCATAAGAAGGCATAAATGGTGGGAAAGGGAGCTGCAGATGCTCTTCTTTCTGACTGCTTCCTAGTCCCTGTTTATCTACCTAAAAAGTGAAATCCGAATTAGTGTCCATGTCCCTTTCTAGTGGCCGAACATAAGCAGTTAGTTGAGCAGTTACGTGCACATCTGGTAGCAGTTATTTGCACATCTGATAGCTAAAGTTCCAAGCAGGCATTACATTTTTAAAGACGTCAGTCTTGGTCCCCCTGACCCAATTCACATTTCTTGCAAACCAGAAGGCAGCTTCAGGGAATCAACTGCCCAAGAACCAGATTCATGTTGGGACCATGACATTATTTTGGGTATTTGGAGTTTGGTTCTGGTGAGTGATCTGGGCTGTGTGGCGTGGTCTGGTGGATTTTGTTCCTAATGTTTCACCTGCATCTGTGGCTGGCATCATCAGAGTTGTATAATATAGAAAAGTCTGTTTCACACTGTGTCTAAATGAGAAAGGAAAGTTTAGTGTCGTATATTGTCCACGTCCCAGGGTAGGGAACCAATCATGGACAATATACCCCACTAAACTTTCCCTTCTCCACCAGACTTACAGGTCATGTGACTTTTCCCACATCTAGAGAGATGCCAGCCACAGAATAGGCAACGTTAGAAACAAAATCGATGAACCACGGCCACACCAGCTACCAGAACCAGCTGAATCCGGCCATGAAAGCCTTCGACAATATTTGGAGTTTGTTTCTAATTGAGTCTGTGTTTGATCAAAGATGAATTTGAAGAGAGGAGGAGCAGGAAAGGACATTCTCCAAACTGGCAGAATTTCACTCTTTAGATCAGTGGCTCCCGACACTTTTTTCCTAGTGTGCCCCTTGGCAACCCATTTCCCTAAAATTGTATCCCCATAGTAGCAAACCCAATATGTAATTTTTGTGTGTGTACCTATCCCAGATTGGGAACTACTGCAAGGTCTTCCCATACATTCCCATCTTCCTGCCGGAGCACCATCTTGTGGTGTGTGACATAAAACAGCCTCACGGGCTGAAGCAAAAGGGAGCATTGATTTCTCTTCAGAGAGAAATGAGAAAGAAACCCTTTTTGAAAAGCAAATAAGAGGATTCAGTGCAGAGGCGTAGCTAGGAAAAATGGAGCATGGGCCGAAATCTGTGTTTTCTGCTCCCTCCCCCCCATGGGTGGCCGTCCTCTCTCACCATGACCAAACAATTTACTAGCAGCAAAGCCCATTGCTGAGGAGGTGCAATGGGCCCTAGAAAAGGTTGGAAGAGGACGAATCTCCCCAGCAATGGGCTTTAGTGAGGCTGTGGCAGCCAACACCCCACCCTTGCTCAAGGTGTGACACTTACCTGGGTGTGCATCTGTGACTCAGGGTGTGACAGGTTGAAGAGTGTGGCTTGAGGTAGGAAGGAAGATGAGGATAGGTGGAGAGGGGAGAGTAGGGTTGGGGGAGGGTGGCAAAGTGAGGGCTGGAGTGGAGGAGGATGGAACAGAGTGGCTTGGGTGGTGGGAGAGTTGAAAGGGCAGGCTTGGGCTGGCTGATTGGGAGAGGGTAGAATGGTGAGGCAGGGGAGGGCCTGTGGAGCTGCTCCATGGACCCAAACTTTCTTGTGCGGGGGGGCAGGTGAGCTTGAGAGGGCTTGCTGGGGGTGGGGAGGTGGGCGATAGGACTTTTAGAGCCACAAAGCAGTGGAAGCAAGGCACTGCTGCCCCAGGGCAGGGGTGTGGCTGTGTGGGGTCCCCCATGTGACTGAATGGAGGCTGCCCAGAGCATTTGCCCCCAGGCCGCCCTATGGAAGCTCCGCCTCTGATTCAGTGGTTATATCTGAAAAACAAACAAACAAACAAACTTTGGAGAAAGAAATTCCCCTCTCCATAACAACGCAAGTACATTCTTATTCTTCTTTGTGGAAACCATTAGGCCTAGCCACCCTAGCCAGGACTCTTGCGAGCTTATTATGCAACCCTAGAACATCCCTCAGAATCTTCACACAAGACATTGGAGCTTGGGGACACACAAAGAAAGGACTCTTCAGCCGACAAGTTTATGAAGAACATATTCCCTGAAGGTGGAGAGCCACTGCTGGAGGCAATTTGTGCTCTCAAATCAAAGCGTGTGGCGGCCGGCCGTGCAGAAGAGAAGCGCTCATACTCCTGGGAAGGTACAAGAAGTTTTCCATTACTTGGAAGGGTCACCTTTGGTAAAGTTTGATGGCTCCTGTATTACAGACACGGCTTAATGAAACGAAAACCTTAACAAGAAGACAAGGATCTGGGGCCTGACCTGCTTCCCAAATTGAATCTATCCACTGGGAATCATTTTACACTGTTTCCCATAGGTTACATTTCACCAGTTTTTGTCATTCCTTGAGTACAATTAACGATTAGCTTGTGTATTCCTAAAAACCTCTGCGTGAGAGTAGTTCTATAAGTAAAAAAACCACTCTTTTAGGCAAGAATATAAATCAGTTTCTAGATACGGATATATCTTTAAACTCATTTTTCATACTGCTGAATGTACTCCACTATAATGCACACAGAAGCATTTGTTGCTTCTTCACAACGCAGCATGAACATTTGATACCCTGCTATGTTCTGATAACCTTTTAAATATTAAAAAAAGTATCAGTATAACTTCCTTAATCCTCCCTGTAAACTAGTGGAAGAGCTTCGATACATTTACTTTGTTCTATATACTCTTTCCACTGGTTGCGATGGGAAGCACATTCCTTATATGACTTCCAGTTCAAATGGAATTTTAATAGATTGTATCTACAACCAGTGGAATTTTGCCCACCAAATTTTATACAAAACAGTGACACCATTCTTGTTTTATATGCAATTAGATGCACGACACAGTTCCACCTCCCCCCCAAAACCAAGGTTAATTAGGAAGAAATTCACACAGATTATTTATTTAAGTACTTTGTATAAAGTCTGCTTTTATTGCTGAGCTTCAAAACAGATTACAGAATATAAAACAGTGCATTCATACCCCATAATACATTCAATGAACTATGCAATAGGACTAAGATTACAAAACTGGAAAAGAACATGAACCCCTGTCCAAGGCAAGGATGGTATGCTACAAATAATGCAGAACTTGGAATTACAATAAAAGACAATACAAATGAGAGGATCTCTACAATAATTGTTGCAGCACACTCCAATCCTATTTTATTACAAAGTCACCCTATGTTCTGTGTTACTATAGTTCCAATCACTTTGTAAAGATTCCCTCCTGTACATTTTGCATCATTATAGAAGTGTGGAAGCCTTTCAGATAGTCTGTTCGACAAAGGTGGGAGTCACCATATTTCTCCAGGGGAACTGACTTGGTATCCTGGACATCAGTTGTAATTTCAGGTGTCATGTCTGCTGACCTCCTCCCGATAACCAGACTCAAGGTTGCAGAAATCAGCATACGAATCTTCCTTAATCTGTTCTGTTCCCCAAGCAAAACTGTTTCTGGTGCCCCTGTGCCCAGCCAGAACAGAGTGGCAGAGGATTTAACAAGGGTTTAACAAGCAAGGGTTTAACAAGCAAGGTTTAACAGTTCAAACAAAAGGTTTAATATTCAGAAGAATGGAGACCCTAACTCCTCCCAGGGTCTGCCTAAAATAAAGTACTTGCTTGACTGCACTGTAGAAACTGTAGACTTTTGTTCTTTCTTTGACTGCTTCCAGGAAAGTTCACTTCTTTAAATTCCTTGAGTCTTTATCTGGCTACTGTTCTCTGTAAACCTGAACGTTGTGCTCTCTGCACACCTTTTACGTGACAAAATATTGCTGCCTCCTGACTCCTTAGGCACCTGTACTGAACTGAACTAACTGAACTGTTACTGGGTGATAAAGAAAGACTGCCTCTTGGGAAACTATTTAAAGAGACAGGGGCTAACTAAAATTCCCTCTCTTTGGAGACTATACAGAGGACTAAACCCTTGCTAGCTATGGGAAACTTATACTTAACAATGAAAATAATAAAGGCTTCTGTGGGGGCATGACAAGTACACTCCAAAGGTTTTGCTGAATCTCGCATTTACACACGCAGTAGCAATTTATATGCCCCAGCCAAGCACCCCCTCCCCAGTGGTCATTCTCTAAGGCTGTTTCCGCACGGCCTCCTTGCGCCCCCACGCCGCCAAGAGTGCGGGCGGCGTGGGGCATATAGGCGAGCAGGCGGCAGAAGCGGCTCCGCGCGCGAGCCGCCTCTGCGCTCTCCAGCGCCACTCCCGCGATTGTCCTCCTACCAAATGTGGTAGCCTCGCGAGGCGTCGCCAGCCGCCTCACCGCGCTGCCCTCGGACCCCCTGGAGGTCGGAGGAGGGACGGTGTGGGCGAAGAACTGGAAACGCCATACTGAGCGGCTGAAACCTGAGAAGGTGAAAGCGAATGAACAGCGTCTTCCGGTGGTTAATGGTTACGCGCACACGTATTACGCCGCCCGGAAGAGCGGCTCCACTAACAACAGCACTTTAAAGGAGGTTGTTGTTTAAAGGCGAACTTAATAGCGGCAATGCCCTGGGGGAGGGAAGAAGAGTCGAAAGGAATAACGCACGCTGCTCGCGTTGCCAGCAAGCGGCGCCTATGCCAACGGCAGCCTGGAACAGCCTTTTTTAGCGCCCCAGGCCCGATCATAATGGAGCACGTCGCGGAAACGGCCTAAAACAAAAGCATTCCCAGATGCTCACAGTGTTCCCAAGTCTTTGTGCAGCCTTCTCCAAGGTCAAAGCCTGATAAAGAACAGGTAACGTCCGACTGGTTCAGGAAGAGGGTTCAGAAGGCCATTGCTTTCAGAAGGCCATTGGTTCAGAAGGCTATTGCTTTCACATCCTGCCTGTCAGCTCCCAAAGACACCTGGTGGGCCACTGCGAGTAGCAGAGTGCTGGACTAGATGGACTCTGGTCCGATCCAGCAGGCTCGTTCTTACGTTCTTAAGAGTCTTTCTTGCAATCTAAATAAAGCAAAGCATAGGCAAAAGGAACTTTGGTGTCATATTCTCCTAGGCTCCCCTGGGTGGTGATGGCAAGACACTCAGGTTTGGGCTGGACATCCAGGCTTCACCTGGAGGCTGGTAACCCTAGTTGCGACCCACAGTTTGAAAATCATGGGTCTATGATTTGAGAGCCAGCATGGTGTAGTGGTTAAGAGCAGGTGGATTCTAATCTGGGGAAATGTGTTTGATTCCCCACACCTCCACCTGAGTGGCAGAGGCTTATGTGGTGAACCAGATTTGTTTCCGCACTCCTACATTCCTGCTGGGTGACCTTGGACTATTCACAGTTCTTTGGAACTCTCTCAGCCACACCTACCTCACAAGGTGTCTCTTGTGACAAGGTGTCTGCTGTGAGGAGAGAAAGGGAAAGGAGCTTGTAAGCCACCTTGAGCTTCCTTATAGGAGAGAAAGGTGTGGTATAAATCCAAACTCCTCTTCCTCCACCTCTTCCTCCACCTCCTTTTATAACATTTCTCACCGTCCTGTTGCCTCTATGCTCAGCACCCTGAAGCTGCTGACTGAATCACTCGGGCTTTGGCTTCTATAGCTAAATATGTATATATCCATGCCTCCTCCAGTTCCCCACCCCACCTTGCTTTGTGGATTGTACTAATGGATATACAAGCTCCACTTGAGGCTTTGTTTTTTAATTTGTACCTCAAAATATGACATCCCTTGTTTCAGTACACGGACATTCATTTCATTTGAGACAAGGAAGCCATTAGATGGCACTCTGCGAAAAGTTAAAGGAATTGCTTCGTAAGGCTACTGCAGGCTCAGTGGCTTTGAGGAAGCGGAGCCTGGGACGGCCGCCGCAAACAAATGTGTCAGCAAATGAAACGCGTTCTCATCTTTTCAGCACTTCCAACAATCTGCATCTTCAAAGGAGATTTTTAGATACAGCCCTGGGAAGCAATAATTTGCTCCCTTTGTAAGGAAATAAAATCAATTAAAAACAAAAGGGAAATCAAAGCATGCTAATGAAAATGCTTACTGTATGAAGAATGCATCTTTTTGTCTTTGAGCTTTCTTTTAATTGTATCAGCTTGGGGGGGGGGGGCACAGAGAGACAGGGGGAAAAACCACCCACAGATTAACACTGCATGGCAAAACAAAAGAGGCTGAATTGAAAATAAAGTGCTCGATCCTGTCTACCATGACATCAGGGCCCAGTCATGCAAGAATGCCCAGAGTTGCCAACCTCCAGGAGAGACCTGGAGATCTCTCAGAATTATGACTGTTCTCCAGACTACAGAGATCAGTTCCCCAAAGCATAGGTGTCAAACTCACGGCCCTCCAGATGTTATGGACTACAGTTCCCATCATCATGCATCATGCTGGCAGGGGATGATGGGAACTGTAGTCCATAACATCTGGAGGACCATCAGTTTGACACCTATGCCCTAAGAAGAGAAGAGGTTAGATTTATACCTCACCTTTCTCTCCTGCAAGAAGTCTCAAAGCAGCTTACAAGCTCCTACCCCTTCCTACCCTTCCGCTCCCCACAACAGACACCTCGCAAAGTAGGTGGAACTGAGAGAGTTCTGGGAGAACTGTGACTGGCCCAAGGTCACCCATCTGGAATGTAGGAGTGGGGAAACAAATCCAGTTCACCAGATAAGACTCTGACGCTTAGGTGGAGGAGCGGGGAAACGAATCCAGTCCACCAGATAAGAGTTCACCATTCATGTGGAGGAGTGGGAAATCAGACTCAGTTATCCATATTAGAGTCCAGCTGCTGTCAACCATAACACCACACTGGCTCTCAGAGGTCAGCTTCAGAGGGTGGGCTTTATGGCATCATGTCCCTGCTGAGGTCCCCCTCCTCCCCAAATACCACCCTCTCCAGGTGCTTCCTGCAATCTTTAAGAATGTCCTAAGGAGCAGTTGGCAAATCTAGGAAGCACTCTGCCTCACAACCCATGCAATAAGACATGTGTGCATGTATCACACCATATTACAGGAAACAGAAACCCTGGATGTATCACTCGTATCTCTATTGCATTCCGAAACTGTGCAGAGGGCTGAATAGGGATGCGGGAGGTGTCTCTGAACCAATCTCCCTGGTCTGATGTGCTAGACACTGAATGTTTATAGGGAGAGAGAACAAGTTCCATTTTCCCCCACATCATATGTACATGAACAATTGGCATACCAGCTGAGTTTCAGAAGAACCTTTGGCTGTTTCTGCATGGTGGCAGAAACGCACCTCCACCAGCATGAATTGTGCCAGTGGAGGCTCGGAGGCCATTCGCACAGTAGCATGCGTGCAGCCCCAAATATGTAATGAACCAGGGAACCACCCCTGGTTCATCCAGCTCACTCACCTGTCCATCCAGCACAGCTCTGCAGAACTGGAGGGACATGCCCATGCTACCCTCTGACCTACGGGGTCGGAGGGCAGTGTAGGCGTGTCCCTCCAGCCCCGCAGAGCTGCGCTGGATGGAGAGGTGAGTGGGGGGAGAGCCAAAAGCAGTGCCCTCACGCTGGTGCAGTTCGCACCGCACCGGTGAGAAGACACCACTTTTCAAAAACCTCGCTCAGGGAGCGAGGTTTGAAAGCAGCATCTTTACGCCACTTTGGGGGGGGGGCGAGGACAGCACTGCTGTGATGCAGCAGTGCCTCCTGTGCGAACAGCACCCAAGGGATGGTGTTTTTTCCATCCCTAAGGTGCTGTTATTTGGCCATGCAGAAACGGCGTAAGATTTTTTGGAACCTAGCAGTAATCCTGGATGTGTTTTGCTGATCAGCTATATAGATCTTCGCCCACACTGTGCAGCTCCAAGTGAGTTTGGAGAGCTCCCTTCTAGAATGTGCCTATTGGGTACCTTATATCCTGTCACCATGGTGTTAACTCCTGCATAAACAATGTAAGATGAGCTTTGCTGGATGAGATCAGGGATTCATCTTGTCGAGCATGTTGTCTCTCAGAGTGGACAAGCAGTTCCTCTGGATGTTCAACAATAGGGCACAGAGGCCAACGTTGCATCCTAGGTCTGGTATTCAGAGTTTTACTGGCTGTACTCAGGGAGATTCCCTTTGGTCCCCAAGGCTAGTAGACACTGATGGACCTTCCCTTTGGTCCCCAAGGCTAGTAGACACTGATGAATTCATCAATCTTCTATGAAGTTATTTAATCTCCATTCAGAAGCTGCTGAGCTTTTATGGCTCCTTCTCTTTCCATTAGACTTTAGATGGTGAGCCAGGCATTGGTCTCAGTCACAGGAAACCTTTGAAAAACATAAGTCACAGCTAACTTATGGTAAACTTGTAGCACTTTTAAGGCAACAGATGTTCAGAAGTGGTTTGCCATATGGTCCTGGCATTCCTAAGAGATTTCTCATTCAAATAATAGCCAAGGTCAGGGCTGAGAATGTGTGACTGGCCCAAGGTCACCCAGCAAGTTTCTATGGCTTGAGTGAGTATTTGAACCAGATTCTAATTCAACACTTTAGCCACTGTACCATGCTGGTTTTCTGTTGCCCAGTAGGGAGGAACAAATATTCACTATGGCTGTTTCTGCACGGGCGGAATACAGCGCCCCGGGATGGCAAAAACGCTATCCCTGGGGAGGAGTTCGCACAGCAGGTGCTGCTACAATGCAGCAGTTCTGTGCTCGTGCCGCCCAAGCGACGCAGAATCGCCACTTTTGAACCTGGCTCCATGAGGTTTCCCTCCCGCCTTCCCCAGCCAGCTTACCTTCTCCTGCTGGCTGCCATCGCATTGTGGAGGCCAGGGGACACACACCCCTGGCCTCCATCTCCAGAGCCATCGCTCTGGCCAGGGGTGTGTGTCCCCTGGCCTCCACTACACAACAGCAGCCAGCAGGAGAAGGTAAGCCCGCTGGGGAAGGTGCAACCTGTGTGAAGGCTGTGCCTTCGCCTGAGCCCCTGCCAGGACCATCTGTGTGAATGGTCCCGTGGGGGGGGGGGGAATTGGCATAATTTATGCCGATGCACCCCTGCTCACTGGCCATGCGGAAATGGCCTATTTCATTCTTTTTATATTGTTCAGCTTTTGTTAACGTTTTCATTTCCCTTCCATTTCTAATTACATTGTATATAGATGCTGTACATTCTAATGCACAATTTTGACTATATTAACCCGTACAATGCATCATATATACCTACCTGTATAATTATAATATTGAAAGTGTATTTTTTATAGCAAAATGCAGTGTAAGAAACCAAAAATTCAGCATTAATAAAGAGCCACAGAAGATTAGAGCTGGACTGTAAAGGGTTTTTTTTGTGAAGTTGTACTATAGCTATGCCAGACTTGGCTTTTTCTTCTTTGCTAGAAAAACAGAAACACTGATATCTGTCAGAGAAGAATTTAGGATCATCTTCTTTATGGCCCATTATTTACTCACTTCTTGCAGTGTGGCTGGGCTTCAAAATGGAATTTCCCTGCTACTTTCTGGGCAAATGGAGATCCTCCAGCAGTGAAGCACTCAGCAGCTGTGGACTACCTCCTCGTGTGTCAACGGAGAACTGTGAGGAAACCCCACTACAAGCCCACTATGCAGTGAAGAGCCCCGAGGTAAGGATTTAATGCGTAATGGGCTTAGGAGATTTTGAAAACCACTGGGTTATGACCATCAGAGGTGGGGTTAGTTCCAAAAAGCCTAATGAGTGTACATGCAGTGTAATCAACCATGGGGGGAATGAAGTTGGAATGCGAACGAAATCATGCATGTATAATTGGCCTATAATGCATTTCCCCCCAAAACCTAATGCTGCAAAGACTAATATCCATCTCAGACGTATGCCACAGATTTTTTTTCATGTAAGACATTTGAGTTGGCAAGCAACTATTCTTCTTGATATCTGTTTTTCTAGGAAAAAAATTCAAAATATTTCTTGTATAAGAAGTATAAACTCGGGAAGGAATTCTTCCAAAACAAATAGAGGAGAGACTGAAATGAATGGTACTCCAAGTCTCTTCTCAGAACGACAAGCTTCATTCTCAAGAGTTTTCTCTAGGGTGTCTATGGCTACCGCATATGGAGAAAGACAAGGGAAGGGAAGGGCTGCTGGCGTTGAACGGGCACACAAGCTTCACATACAAAATGTCACTGGTCCTATCGCCAAACATCAAAGCTGCATGGAAAAGCTTTACTCAGACAGAGATCAAATAAGGCATTCAACATGGCAGCTTCACCACATTTGTTCTCTCTGATGCCCACCAGTGTGACCTGCCACACAATCTGGGAACGGCTGCCTTAAAATCCATCTTACAAAGTGCAATGGCTCATGGGATGGCTCATGGGATGAGTTATATTTCCAAGGCACTCAGCTCACTGTACAAAACAGCAATGTTTACAAATCCCCAAATGGCTGTGTAACACCATGCAAGTCATTGGGGCTGCACAGAGAACAACACGCTGTTGTTGCTGTTGTTGTTGTTTTTTGTTTTTTTTTTTAAAAACCCTCTTAGCAGTGAAAGCGGCAAGTGGCATGTAGAAAATACAGACCTGCACCTCTTGTGGCTTTGGTAAAATGAAAATGACAGGTTTCAGCTGGGAGAGTTGCTCTCACTTCACACTGCAGCGGGGAGGGAAGGCAACATACGGCAAATCAAATGATCACTCCAGACTGAACCTGCTCTTGCTTGATGGGAAAAGAATAGGGAACCGCAGGAAGCCTGCTTACCTAGCAAGATGATAACACCGGTATCCTTGACTTTACTAGAATGAGAAAAGATTCTCTCGCTGATCATAACATGCTGAGGGCACAGGGCTCGATGGCTTTTGTTGGCCCACTCGTTAAAGAGAAAAGAATAAGCCTAGGCAATGCTCCTTTTGTCTCCTCATACGCTTGTTCAAGGATCTTGTGTCACTCCTCTCTTTGCTAGGATTGCCAGTGGCTTGCAGTTTCTCAGTATCGCACACAGTGGTTTTCATCCCATTGCTACAATATTTCTACCGCTAGACAATGGTCCTGGTTTTGTGGTATAATAGCACTAATTGGCATAAAGCACTATATATAAATGGTCCAAGTGTAAACAAGGAGAAGGAGAATTACAATTAGTCACTGATCACAGTGGCGGGCAGCTCCCCCCTCCCCAGAACAGAATACACAGAACACACAGAAAATGCCAAAAATGTGCATTAGTAAAAGGGAAGAAAAACAATTTGAAACTTACCATTTATGTGTCTCTCTGTACTTCTGTGCCTGCTCCTTCAATCATAAGTCTGCTTTCCCCTCTGTTTACTGATGTCAGCTGGCATATTTGCCTGCATGATCCCACCCCCACACTTGTGCAAATTAGTGCTATTACATCATGGCACCAGAAATATTGCCTAATAGTAGAATCCATGTAATGGTGTAATAGCAGCAATTGCAAATATTTGCTAAGAAATGGTGAGCTCTGCAAGTAGTCCAGAGGTTAACAACCAGACCTGAAGATGCAATAACCTGATTTTGAACATGCCATAACTTATGGGGCTACTGAGCAGGTTCAACGCTGCTCAGCATGAACTTCAACCATTGCCAGTGAGGCAACCCAGTCAGCAGCTCATCTCATATCTGCTCATGGAAGTCAAGGAAGGTGAGTTTGCCTGCTTATCATGTTTGTGTGAAAGCTTCTAATATGCCTAAAGGAGGATGGACAATGTGAAATAGGAGTGGGAGGCAGTGGTCTCCTTCAAGAAGGTGCAGTTTAAGGTAAGTGTCCAGTGTCTGGGTTATAAGGGAGCTATGGACTGTTTCCAAATAATAATCACAATCATAATTGCACTTATTGATTAATGTCAGGAGGCTGACATCTGGGTGATTGAGATGTACTTTCAGTTCAGTGTAATTACTGCAAGATATATGTAACCAGCCCGGTATATGTAATGGAACTTTCCTTTCTATTGATCCTTCTTTATGGCTTTACCCGTTTGTGGATAAATAGGCTGGCCCTGGTGTGTATTTGTTGCCCTGAGGGGGCAGACAAGCCAGGTGGCTGTATCTTTTCCTATCATTGTTCTTGGGGTTCCTAACCCTGATTTATTTCAGCTCTGTCACAGATCCAAAGTGGCACCGTCGAAAGTTTGCCACTCTTTCAGCATGGACCTCTCAGCCTCAGATGACCACCTTGAGTGTGTTGTCTGCCTAGGAGAGGAACATGTAGTTGCCTCATGCAAGGCACTTGTTTGTCACCTTTTGTTCCTTATTCTTTCATCAAAGGGGGCCATCCCTCTTCCTCTATGCTCTGACAGCTCTGAGCAGGGCCACACCACAAATGTGCTAAATCAACAACTGCCCTTATGCATGCAATCTGTGCTGTGGTTCCCACCTTGTGGAATGGCTGGCCTGATGAGGTTAGGAAAGTTCATTCTCTCCTGGCTTTCACAAACTATGCAAAACTGAATTATTCAAGAGGCCTTTTACACAGGAAAAAAGGCACCACGGTAACAACGTGATTCAGAAAGGAGCTTGGGATAAAGGGTTAGGAACTGCAGACTATGCAACTTGGTGTAGTCTGTACTACACCTGTAAGTTTGCTACTACAGGGCAAACTTTGCTTCTTTTTAAAGTGGCATGTTAATACTGAAGCTGCTTGTCTTTTCCGGCCTGTTGATTGTATTGATTTATTCTGTGTAGTCCGCCTTGAGTCCCAGTGAGAAAGGCATAGTTTAAATAATGTAAACAAATATTTCCAAATGTTGGAAGTCATTGGTCGTTTCCCCACTTACCATCGACCACCCTTTGCTGCATGCTACTCTCAGCGCGTGTCATTTCTGGCACGCTCCCGGGTTTCCCCACGACCCCGCGCTCTGCGCAGGGTCATCAAAAGGCACCGTTTTGAGGAGCGCCAGGAATGACGCATGCTGAGGGGGCGTGAGAGCAGCAGCATCGGGGCGGCTGCGTTGTCGCCGCCCCTGTAGTGGGGAGTGCCGTGGGACCCCGCGCTACTTGGCGTGGGGAAACAACCTTTGATTCAGTCTGCAGTATAAGAGTCTCATGTGGAAGGTAATAGAAGACATTGTTCTCTACCGCTGGTCAGCCAAAGCTGATTTGAGTAGACAATATTGAGCTGGGTGGATGAATAATCTGATATGCTCAAAGCCTGCTTCATATGAAGGAACTCCCGGCAATAACTATAATATCATCCCACTTTATCCTCACTAGCCTGATAAGAATTAGACTGTTGGACTAGGATTTGGAAGATCTCTAATATAAAGTTCAGAGGGTATTCTTATTCTGAGAGAAAGGAGGAGTAAACATGTACTAGAGAAACTAGATAAACAACAGCCCTGTGAGGTAGACTAGACTGAACACAGTGACTAGCCTAAGACCATCTAGCAAGTCAGTACCATGGCGTTGCAAGATATGAACCCAGACCTTGTGGAGTATCTTCTCTGTTACTCCAGAATGGTTGTCTTTGAGGTCAAGGCAAGATCATCACGAGAAGATCCATGTCTGCCAGTCAAGATTTTTTTGAAGATTCCACATAAGTGCAGGATGAGACAGAGTAAACAGACATTGTGATGCAGATAAACCTGGATGAAACTGGCAGGCTATGCTTTATCGCGGTGGAAGCACAATTTTTATTCATTTTATTAAGGAAAACAAATTTATGTCAGCATATTTAAGTGTTCCACTGAATCACCCATGGCATGAGCATCCCTGGCAGTTCTTTCCTCTGGGACTATAATTCCTTACAATATTTTGTGAGAGGGATAATAAAAAGCTCTAAGAGGGTCACCTAAGGCATGAACTCAAAATTCATAAACAACCTCTGGAGCTTTCAGGGAAAAAAAAAAAACTTCGTGACAAGCCTGCAGCAGAAGATTCCCTCGAAAAACAACTTTCACCACACTTCCCAGTGCTGCTGATGCAGTGCTTTCAAACAATTAACAGATATGAAGGGAAACTTTTTTTATTGATCGAAGGGAGAAAAACATCTGACATAACCTTACAAAAGCAGAATCAAAGCAAACCCTGCCAGTTCCTGGGCAAAACTGATGTTCATGAATGACATCGTATGATTTTTAATCTAGCAACTCAGTTGTAATCTTTCATGGTGGTAGCACGATACCCCTCTTTTGCTGCTTGAGGGAAGTAGCTAATGGCCCTCTTAGCCCTTCTTGAATAAATGTAAATACAACATCACTCAGTGTGTGGTAAAAGTTGGACATAGCCGTTTTATTAACAAAATTGGTTCAAGGTAAAACAAAGCGTAAGGCGCAGCATGGGGGTCTGATCTTATGACCTGTGTGCTGGGCAGCACTAGTGCTGCCCCCCAGCTACCTAAATTTTTCTCAGCACGCCTGCCGATGAAAAATTGACACATGCTGGAGCAGCTGTGGTGAGAGATTCCGAGATGGGGACGGTTGCCACTTCCTGAAAGACTCTTTGCTGCCGAAAGAGCAAGCCATAGAAGCCCATGTCTGGGCAGGTGACCCCTTGGCTTGCTCCACCCCTAACCTCATAAGGAGGTTCCCAAAAAGCAGGCATTTTTGCCTGCTGTCCCCCAAGCTAAAGATCAGTCCCCCATGCACAATCCGCCAACCCTTCAACAAAATAAGCATGCATTAACAAAATGTCAAAATGGGAAGAGGTGGGTGGGAAACATGTTCGCTCCGGCAAATGGGGAGGGTTAGGCCAGGCCTGGCCTAAAATAGTCCACCTGGCCCCACCTCCTCAAGTGATGCCAGGGTGCCAGGCATCACTGCCTGGCGCCCCGGAGGCTTGCCAGTCCCACGCGGCACTGGCAAGCCCGAAAACCTCATGAGCTATTGGGAGCTCGCGAGGCAACAGGGAAGGCAGCAGCCACCTAGGAGGCTGTCCCTTCCCCACCAGCAATGGCGGCCGCGGTAAGTCGCGGCCGCTCTTTTGTGGTAAGCCAATGAGTTTAAACAGTTTATATACAGAACATGTAATTTAGTCCTAATCCGCAGTAATCCACAAAATAGCACCCAAGGGCACCATAAAAACCAGTGTGTTTTGTGGTGCCCAGCACATCTTCCCCAATACAAAGAGTCAATCCTAGCTCTTCTCAACCTTGTTGGATAAGAAGTGCTTCAGAACAGTCCATGAGGCATCTTCTTATGTCTCTGGAAAGCACCAGAACAGAAACAGCTGCTTCCACTGCAAGAGGATTCGTGTGAAATGACTAACATTTTGTGGAAATTTCTTCTTTTATATTTTGCCACAGTCCTTGTGGCAGTCATTTTTTAAAATTGGTCCCATCCTTCATGGTGCCATTTTATAACACATCTACTTCCTGTTCTTAAAATTCCAAATGTACCTGCAGACTCAGTATAGCTGGGAGGTCACTGAATTACCATATACTTAAATATTGTTTTGGTCAGATGGACCAGATACTGTGGCTGGACCCTATGGTATAAGAACATGTATATCAATGTTAGAGAGGGCGCTGATTTCTAACATTTTCTCCTTCTCGCTACAGACATCCAGTTTGCCTTGGAAGCTTCTTGAGGTCCAAAGGACTGGAATAAGTGCATGTTATAGAAAATCTCTGTTCTGTGATATCTAGTCTCTTCATTGAATCTCATACCACAGTGTCATCCCAAGCAGACTTCTAAGCCCGTCAAAGCAGAACAAAATCATTAAATCCAAACTGAAATACACATCCCAAGACATAGAAACAGTAATTCAAACATAGGGCAGTATTTGTAAGCCATGTTATGATTTGAAAGCCACTCTGAGGGATGAAAAAGGTGGCATATAAATAATTCGATGTTTATGTGGTAAGAGCCATTGAGTTACTTCTGACATATGGTGACCCTATGAATCAATGTCTCCAAAATTGTTAACAACCTTGTGCAGGTCTTGCAAATTGAGTACTGTGGCTTCCTTTATAGAATCAATCTATCACATGGCGGGTCTTCCTCTTTCCATGCTGCCTTTAACCTTTCCTAGCATTATTGTCTTTTTGAGTGCCTTCTCATTATGTATGTCAGCCTCAGTTCAGCCATTTTAGCTTCTCCTTGTCAAAGGAATCTATTTTTCCCCATCATTTCTTCATAGTCCAACTTTTATACCCATACATCATACTAGGGAATACTATTGTGTGAGTTAACTTGATCCTGGTTGCCAGTGACACATAAAGAACATTAATCAATAAATCCTGAAATATAGGAGTGTGGGCAGAAGTTCAGACAAAGGATTCCTGGAATTCCCTCATTATCTGGTTTATTTTATTTCCAACTGATTTGCCCATTTCCGATTTTATGACATTTGTTCAAAATCATTCAGCACCTGGAGAATAAAACTGGGCTGCATAGTTATGGGAAACTTAAGTCCATAAAAAATGGGTTTGATAGTTTGACCACATAGCTGCCATGCTGATCACAGTTCTAATCTCTTCTGGGAGTTGATTTCATAGCCGTTGGCCATTTTCCAAGAGGGGGGGGTTGTAATTTTTGCCCTAAGCTCTTACTCTGGAGATTGACAGTTTCATTCTTTCCAAGGAAATGACCTGTCACAAAAGGTCACAAACATGGAAGACGAGTGGACTTTCAGGCGTCTTGGGCCAAGCCCGGATTGATATTCAAGAAGGATAGTCAACTCTGTGAACCTGATGTGGTACTCAAATGAGGAATGAGCATGAGGAACAGATGAAATGCTTGGAAGGAAGATGCATTCTGAGCAATCTCCCTTGCTGACTCAGCAAAGCTGCTAGGCTTCCAACCAGCGTGTGCATTTTTAAGGTTGGCAGGTTCATTATCAGTATTATTGCCATAGAGGTAAGGAAAGTTATTTGCATAAATCTCAACCACCTGGGAGAATAAGGTTCTGCAAGTGTCATGCCTGTCATATATATGAGCTCACTTTTCAAGAATAAAAATGCAGAATAACACAAATCAAATTAGGAAGGGAAAATTATTTTTCTGGGCTTCCCTCCCCACCCCCCCACCCCCCCACCCCCATGAAGGGAAACAAAAGATTACATTTGGGACAAGAATCTCTCCCCCCCCCCAAAAAAAAAGAAGAAAGACATCAAAGAATCTTTATTTCATTTTGTTTTTTTCCTTGATGGACTAAAAAGTACCACAAAGAGAGCTGTTAAACATTTGTCTGTTGAAATTTGGATGGATATTTTCAAGGGCAAAATATGGGAGAAGGTATGTAGAGGAAGACAGTGGTAAACCTCTGTTAATCTCTTGCCTGGAAAATCTCATAACGGGTCACCAAAAGTTTGTTGGAACTTGATGGCAACTTGATGGTAACAGAGGCATACCTTGCTTGCCAAATCCCTTTCTGCCATAGCCAGCAAGGTACAAAGACTACTATTCTATACTCAAAAATGCATTCTTAAACTCCACTGATTTGCTGTATTGGGCCAAAGAGATGGAAACTATCCTATTTATAGGAAACAGGATGGGAATAGTAATAATACTTAGCATTTGGATGACACTTTCACAAGTTCATCTCCCACATCCACACATTTACGCAGACAGATGAATTTAGATCTGGGAGAGATGTGTATACAAATCTGACTTTATCTATGGACTGGAATCAGGCAAGTCAATCTCTGGTCCTCTAAAATGTCAGATGATGCTAACTGGGAACGTTATGATAATCCAGCAGATTTGGTTTTCTATACAGATACTGTAATTTCATTGTATAGGCTACCGTCTCTCTTGCCAGTTTCCTATCATGGTGAGATAAAACCATGCAAAGCTCAGATCTGTCCAAACATCTTCTTCCTCCTCTTAGAAGTAAGTGGTGGAGCTAACCAGTGAAAAGGGAATAAAGCCCCCCCCTCCACCAAAAATGCTACACCAAAGATCTGCATGGACTTTGTGAAGAAGCTGGCTGGAGCAAACTCAAGGTCAATACAGTTACATAACCCCAGATCTCAGATTCAAAACAGGTAAGACCTGGATCTCTGTGGTCTCTTAAAGCATAATTGCACCTAAGATGAGAGAGAGGTTTTAACTCTTTTATCCCCAAAGGATCTAGTCTCTCTATGTTGCTATAGGCCCTTAAAGGGAAAGGAAATGGACAAAATGTGGACTCTGGTTGTCATTGTATCTTGTTTATGGAGCAGCAGTGGCGTAGGAGGTTAAGAGCTCATGTATCTAATCTGGAGGAACCGGGTTTGATTCCCAGCTCTGCCGCCTGAGCTGTGGAGGCTTATCTGGGGAATTCAGATTAGCCTGTGCACTCCCACACACGCCAGCTGGATGACCTTGGGCTAATCACAGCTTCTCGGAGCTCTCTCAGCCCCACCCACCTCACTGGGTGTTTGTTGTGAGGGGGGAAGGGCAAGGAGATTGTAAGCCCCTTTGAGTCTCCTGCAGGAGAGAAAGGGGGATATAAATCCAAACTCCTTCTCCTTCTCCTTCTCCTTCTCCTTCTCCTTCTCCTTCTCCTTCTTCTTCTTCTTCTTCTTTAATCCTTAATTCCAACTGGAAATTACAGAACAATATAGAATATATTGAAGAACATTGGGTCCTATTGCTCTGCTTAAGTCACTTTAAAGAACTCTTGATAAAGACGATGTTGATACTAGACCAAGAACTTTTTTTGGCAGGTTTAATGAGCTGTGCAAATAAGTACTTTGGAGAGGGGAACAGAGTATAATTCTTCCTAGTTCTGCTAAGGTAACAGACCCAGGGACCAGCATACGACACAGTTCTATTACTGAAGTTAAGCATGTATTTCTCAGTAAGTTGCCTGGACTGAAACCATCTGGGAACTATATCTAAGCTGCTTTGAACTCCTCAAAGAAAGAACAAGGTGGGTGTGATAAAGTACATTCAAACTTGTTTATTTTGAATAATTTGTGCAGAATTAAGGATGGCATCAAGTTCTGATGTTAATTGGGTCTGGCTGCCAAATTTGGACTGAATCTAGATTTATGTGTCCTCATTTCAGATCCAAAATAATTTTATATAGTCTGTAGATTTTTTTTAAATTAGGTTTTTATACCATTCCTTCCATTTCAGGCACGAGACAATTTCCACCATAATCATTAACACAATAAAATCCAGTACGATATCATTATAATAAACATCATAAAATCAACATTAAGACTATAATAATTTCTAGTTAAAAACCTGATGGCAGTAACAACTCTGGTAAGATACTATCAATTGGGAATAGGATATATGTTATATAGTCTATATAGGCTCTTAACCACACACTGATGATGTTATTGGCATGTCCCAGGGTCTAAAGATTTAAATAACTGAAATGATACTTTATTCATCACTCATTTCTTCCAGATAAAACAGCAGGAGCAGTGGAAAGCCACAAGGGGAGTGCCAATTGAAGACAACGTGAGAAGGCTTTCACGGCGGGAGATGCAGGGTGTTGTGTGGTTTCCGGGCTGTATGGCCGTGTTCTAGCAGCATTCTCTTCTGATGTTTCGCCTGCATCTGTGGCTGGCATCTTCAGAGGATCTGATGGTAGGAATGGAAAGCAAGTGGAGTATATATACTGTGAGGTCAAAAGGTGAGGCCATCTGAATAGAGTAGCCTGGCATGTGAGCTATCTTCATTGTTACTCCCATGCTACAGACTTCTCTGTGACTCACATGCCAGGCTACTCTATTCAGATGGCCTCACCTTTTGACCTCACAGTATATATACTCCACTTGCTTTCCATTCCTACCATCAGATCCTCTGAAGATGCCAGCCACAGATGCAGGTGAAACGTCAGGAGAGAATGCTGCTAGAACATGGCCATACAGCCCGGAAACCACACAACACCCCAGTAATTGAACACTTTTACTCAATTTTTAGGCAAAGTCTATGATACTTTTGGTACTTTTAGCATCAATGGCTCATTCCTCACAGCACAAAAAAGACATCTGAGGAACATCTTAGAGGTAATTTATTCTTTTTACTCCGCACACCCAAAATAAAATGTCCTGAGGTCATCTTTTTTTTTTTAAAAAAAAAAAGCTGTCTCGCATGCTTGTTCTGGACAGCACAGGTGTCAGAGGAGAAAACAGGCTTCCCTCCACCCCAGACTGTTAATCTCTCTGGTCAGTTTCCTCCTCAGCTTGTGCCCAACATTTTGTGTGCTACTGAAGGGATCTCCCTGCCTCCATTTACGTTGCAGGCTCTGATTTTGGGTACCTTTTCAACTCGAAGAGTAAAAGTTGTCGACCTCTCTTCCAAGCATCTAAGATTCTCATATTCATGTCTGCAAATTTTTGAATATGGCTCCTCCAAAAAAAAACCCTAAATATTGCCAGAATCGGCAGGATGAGTTTGGCCTAGTCACACTTATATTGTACATGAAGACAATGAAGTTGCATTATACTGAGTCACGGTCTGCATCTTCTTCCCAGTGAGTCTCTGTCAGATTCCCCGTTCTGACAATAATTCACTTGATTGGTTCAAGGCTTTTATTGAAGACATGTCAGGAACATAGAAAGAGAGTTCTGGTGAAAACTGCGCCGAACTCTTGATAATGTGAGTGCAAGGTCCCCACCCCCACATGAGAAGCAGACAATTCACATTGTCCGGCCTGGAGTCTCGTCTCAGCCGCAGAACTCCAATGCCACAGCTAGAAGTGATACAACAGCACCTGCAAAAGCGAATCCCACCCCCCAACAGCCCCATTATGACAGCCTCCATGATCTCAGGTGGAGGTCTTTCAAATTACCAACTATGATGTCCTTTTTCAAAAACTGGAGAGGCTGGGAACTGAAACTGGGGACTTTGGTATGCAAAGTAGAGGCTCTTCCTCTCAGCCTCAGCCCCTCCTCTACATAGCTCTCATGATCTCAGTGTCAGAACTGTGCTCCAGAGTTAGATATTTAAACTCAAGATATGATAATTTAGATTATGTTGTTTAGAGGAGACTGACAGGAGGGGAAACAGCATAGCAGAGGGCATGCCCCACTCATCACTATGCACATGTCACATTTCCTCCCCAAGATTATCAACTTAGCTGTCAGGTTAAGGAAATCTGTATTAATGCCTCCTTGGGTATATTAATTCAGTCTCTCTGCTGGAGGGTCATTAACAATTTTCTGGCACATCCTGCCACACGAAGACTGATATGAACAGCATGAGTGCCCTTACAAGGCTGCAGAGGTCCTTTATCCTAAATATGTCACAGATCAAGTAGATATATCTTGGTGCTAATATTCCTAACATCTTCATTATTCTTCTAGAGGGCTAACCTATCTTTGGAATCCTTGACACAGAGGTATTTGCTATGGATAATTGTTTTCTTTCTTTAATCTAGGGATGGCCATGTGAGCTGAGATGGCACAAAAGAAAATCATAATCTGCAATGGTGGTTTTATTTTTCATTTCATTTCATTTTGCATAGGAGTAATGTCACATGAAACAGAACACTGCAGCAGCCCAAGAATTCCAAAGGGGCTTTTCAAGGGCCTCCAGTGAAGAATACTGCCAGATGTTCCTCAAGATCCTAAGGATCAAACAGAGAGAACTGCACAAGCAAGCCAGTGTGGTATAGTGGTTAGGAGCGCTGGACTCTAATCTGGAGAACCAGGTTTTATTCCCCACTCCTCCACTTGAGCAGCAGCCTCTAATCCAGTGAACCAGGTTTGTTTCCCCACTCCTACACATGAAGCCTGCTTAGTGACCTTAGACCAGTTGCAGCTCTCTCAAAACTCCCTCAGCCCCACCTATGGCACAAGGTGTCTGTTGTGGGAAAGGAAGGGAAGGCAATTATAACCAGTTTTGAGATTCCTTACAGATTGAGAAAAGCTGGGTATAAAAACCAATCCTTATTCTTTTCTATAGCAAATTAAACTTGATGTTAAGAACATAAGGACATAAGAATGAGCCTGCTGGATCAGACCAGAGTCCATCTACTCCAGCACTCTGCTACTCGCAGTGGCCCACCAGGTGCCTTTGGGAGCTCACATGTAGGATGTGAAAGCAATGGCCTTCTGCTGCTGCTGCTCCTGAGCATCTGGTCTGCTAAGGCATTTGCAATCTCAGATCAAGGAGGATCAAGATTGGTAGCCATAAATCGACTTCTCCTCCATAAATCTGTCCAAGCCCCTCTTAAAGCTATCCAGGTTTAGTGGCTATCATCACCTCCTGTGGCAGCATATTCCAAAACACCAATCACATGTTGCGTGAAGAAGTGTTTCCTTTTATTAGTCCTAATTCTTCCCCCCAGCATTTTCAATGAATGCTCCTTGGTTCTAGTATTGTGAGAAAGAGAGAGAAAAATTTCTCTCTGTCAACATTTTCTACCCCATGCATAATTTTATAGACTTCAATCATATCCCCCCTCAGACGTCTCCTCTCCAAACTAAAGAGTCCCAAACGCTGCAGCCTCTCCTCATAAGGAAGGTGATCTAATCCTTCAATCATCCTCATTGCCCTTCTCTGCACTTTTTCTATCTCTTCGATATCCTTTTTGAGATGTGGTGACCAGAACTGAACACAGTATTCCAAGTGCGGTCGCACCCCGCCTTTATATAAGGGCATGACAATCCTTGCAGTTTTATTATCAACTCCTTTCCTAATTATCCCCAGCATAGAGTTTGCCTTTTTCACAGCTGCCATGCACTGAGTTGACATTCCCATGGAACTATCAACTAAGACGCCCAAATCCCTTTCCTGGTCTGTGACTAATAGCACTGACCCTTGTAGCGTGTATGTGAAGTGTTGAATTATGATCAATTTCTGCTAGTGCAACCCATTCCATTTTAATATTTGTATTTTTTTTTGGGGGGGGGGATGCTTGGACTTTTAGGGCTTAGGCAACAGGAGCTCACTGAGCATTAGCAGTTGGTAAGTTTGCTCACATGTTACCAACTGCAAGAGCCTTACCTCCCTCAGTCAATATGGCTTGCGGCAGGAGAGGGAAGGCCCAGAGCTTGACTGAGCAAATTGATTATTTCCTTACAGGCCCGAGCTGGAGAAAGAACTGCAGCAGCTGTCACAGAAGAGCAGATGGGGAAAAAGCAGCTCCACACTTCTAATTAATATTTTGGACTCCCCCCACCCTCTTTTATTACTGGGCACTGCTGATATTTGTTATTGTTATTCAGTGACTTTCCCAAAGGGCACTGAAGATTCTATACATCTGAGTTGTGCTAATATTCAAAGCCACTATGATTTAGTTTTAATTGTAGTAGTTGTAAAGTTTTGGGTTCATATTAAATGCTTATTACCACAAATGCTGTCATCCTGTTGAAGCAATTACACATTTGTTTAGCAAGCCACAAGGTTCTGTCATTTTACTGATTTTAAATTTCCTTCTTCCCCAAGTCTCCAGTAGAGATTTATGCAGCCAGGGATTTGCTGGGTTACACTCGTATCCTCATATTGATGAAGAGAACTTTGAATCGAGAAAGCTTATTCCCCGCAAAACTTATTGGTCTCTTAAGGTGCTACTGAACTCGAATCTAGCTCCTCTACTGAAGACTAACCACAGCTACCCTCCTGAAAATACTAGTTTTTAGTAATCCTGAGATACACAAACCTAGCATCATTTTCCCTTTCCCGTTTCCCCATGCAAGTAGTCCAGCCCCATGTGAGCATCACAGACACAAATCGCTGTCTTAATTGGCCAGTATTAAGATTCTCTCATTGAGTTTGGGAGAAGAAATAGCAGAAAGGAGTCAAAATGGATATTTTCCTTATGAATGCTGGGATCTTCATATAGGACTTCACCTTCAAGTGGCTGTATTATTTCATAAGGTGAAATCCTGCTCATCAACTTCCAGAGCGGTTGCGGCAGCCTTCCTTCAGTTGCCACATTCAGGAAGGTGTACAAGAGTCATTGTTTTGTTCCAGAGTGATTTTGGGGGACAGTGAACTTTAAATGTGCTTTTGGTTGCTGGGTGATTATAATGTTTGTGTCCTTGAATCCTTTGATGTTGTGCTACCTGCTTTGTGTTTACAGAGACAAGAACGGTATACATAGTTTAAATAAATAAATAACCAAATAAATCATAGTGACAGTCAGGGTCCTCTAATCCAGCCCCCTGCACAATGCAGGAAAGTCACAACTTCCTTCCTTCCCCACACCCCCAGTGACACCTAACCTATGCACAGAAGATGGCAAAAATACCCCTTCCAGGATCCGTGGCTAATCTGACTTGAAGGACATCACTATACTAGATGTCTATGCACTATACTGGATGTCTATTGCTTCCTGACCACAAAATGGCAATCACGGTTATCTTGGGCATGTGAGGAAGGGCCATGAAAGCCAAGCATTGACGCAACCCTTCCTGCTTTCTCTCCCATGATCTGCCTCAGTTCACAGAATCAGAATTACTGCCAGATGGCCATCTAGCCTCTGCTTTAAAAAACTTCCACAGCAAGAGAGCTCACCATCTCTCAAGAAAGCATGTTGTATTGTAAAGCAATTCTAGCTATCAGGAATTTTCAGCCAAAACTTTTAATTTCAACTCATTGGTTCTGGTCCAGTCTTCTGGGGCAACAGAAAATCACTCTGTGCCATCCTCTCTCTGACAACCTTTCGAGTAAATGTAAACTATTTTTGCCAGGCTGAATTTCTCAACCAGCCCCATGCCATCTGAACTCACTGTAAAGCACTGCAATTGTGGGTGGGTGTTTCTTTGCTGTCAAGTCACAGCCAATTTAGGTCAATCCCATAGGGCATAGGTGTCAAACTCGCGGCCCTCCAGATGTTATAGACTACAGTTCCCATCATCCCCTTCCAGCATGATGCTGGCAGGGGCTGATGGGATGAGAACTGTAATCGCTATTTAACGAGACGCGGTATTACTAACCTCAGAATAAAGAGGCCAACGCTGAAACTGGTTTTGCCATTGTTGTCTCTGGTAGGAATCCATTGGCTTCCTGGTGGTCTCATCCATCAAGTAATCAGGAATGACCCTGCTTACGGTTTAAGCTTACTCAATATTAGAGTTAGCCCACCAAGGCTATCCGAAGATCTGACCATCATACCAATAATACGGGCATTTATTAGTGGCACTTGACCTATGCCTATGATAGCACATTCAAACATGCCAATCACCACCTGATGACTGAAGTCATCAAGTGATAGATGTGCATGGGTGAACTTGTCCCTTCAAAATGCATTGGATGGCAGAGCTGTCCTGAATCTCTCTGTAACCATCGTCATGAATCGCGAACACATTGCTCCTCTGTGGCAGCTACATAAATTCCAGTAAGGTTGAGGTTGCAGATGCCCAAAAGTGCAATGATGACCCTAGACTGCCCGAGGCAAAACATCACCTACTGATGACCTCAGATATAAATCATGATCAACATCACAGAAATCAATAGTTACCCCTATATCAAAGAGGCAGAATTATTCATTAAATGAATAATTTACTTTGCCATTCGAAGCAGAATTGCAGCTTTCGAAGTCTACTGATGTCAGTGGAGTAAGAGAGGTGAACTCTACTTAGGACTTCACTGTTAATCAATCCATTTATAGCCTATTTTGTCCCACAGGCTATGCACACTTAACATACATATTTACTTTAAATTACTGGGGGGAAGGGTACTCTCCCTGTCATCTTTGCTAAGAGGATATGAGAAGCATTGTCCATGAACATTTTCCTCTTCTACCCCAAAACTGAGGTTAGTGCTGGGTTAGTGCTGGGTTCCTCTTCTACCCCAAAACTGAGGTTAGTGCATCTTTCCCCTCAGCCCTAGGCAGTCTGACACACAGTACAATGAAGTGCTGGAGTCCTGAGGAGGTAATATGGATTATACCAGCGTGGTGTAGTGGTTAAGAGTGGTGGACTCTAATCTGGAGAACCGGGTTTCATTCCCCACTCCTTCACAGGAGCAGCAGGCTCTTATCTGGGGAACTGGATTTGTTTCCTCCACTGTAATACACATAGAGCTGCTGGAGTGATAGCGAAGCAGTACCAAAGTTCTCCATCAGAACCTCTCTAGAGATCCACCTTCCCTCTGGATCTGCTCTGTTTATTGAGGAGAGGAAGGGAAAGGAGTTTATGGCTTGGCTTTTAAGAAAACTTCTATGGTAAGAGCATAAAAAGTCCCTTCAACCATTTGTCTAGCGACTGGCTAGCCCTTAGGCTGCAGACAACCAATCTTTCTCCTTCCTAGCCATCCAGGCACTGAGCCTTAAATTCTGCCCTCCTGATTCAGGCCCCATCCTGGGGTTGCCTCCTTGGCTTGACACTTCCTGTAAGGACTCCTTAAAATCTGGTTTCTTTGCTCCTGGCCTCTTGTCTGTCAGAGAGAAGGCAGAGCTTCATCAGAGGTCTGGCCATTCACTTGGTAAAATTCAGCTTGGTAAAATTCAGTTTCAGGTGTGTTGTGTCTTGGCCACCTGCCTCGGTCCGTCGGTATCCTTTGCCCAGCCCTGGCCAAGCTCTGTTCCACCTGTTAACTGCTGAAGATTCTCCTGCTGGAAGGTGTCGCGTTGTCCTTGAGCTGGGTTTGTTGCTGCAGCTGCTGCTTCTGGTTGCTTGAGGGGTCTGGTGGGCTCCTTTATGCCTTGTGCCAATCTAGGTTGAGAGGTGTGTAGCTTGTCCAAGATCACTCAAGCAAGCTTCCGCCGAGAATGGGAATTCAAATGTAAAAGGCTCCCCAGATCCCTAGTGTGATCTCCTAACCCAGTGGTGGTTCTCAACCGCTAGAGTCGAGAGACCCCTTGAAGTCAAATGATCTCATTACCCAACTTTACAGGAGTTGTGCACTTATTTCACAAGGGAATCTCCACCAGCTGCTAAAGAGTGTAACAGCACACAACTATTTTAAAAGTAGCAATGGGGAAAATAACTCGAAGCAGCGATATAGAGGCGGAGGCTGGGTAGGAATCTTTGGAGCTATGTATTGCCAGGAGCGACTTGAAAGGAGTATCTGCAGAGAATTCACAAAGATGCAAATTGCAGCTTAAATATTTTAATATAAGAATTTTGGGTTGCAAACAATCACTGAAAATGGGAAGTCAAAGGCACATACACACAGTTCTAGGATATAAAGCAGGGAGGAGAAGTCACCTAAGGCCCTCTGCATCAGTGTTCTCCATCTCATAAGATGGATACAAATGTTAAAGGGTTGGAGGTGCACCACAGCATGAGGAACTTCTATGTATTAAAGGGGTGAAAGCATTAGGAAGGTTGAGAACGCTTTGCTCTATACTACACTATGCCACTATACTGGATACCTCTACAGCACCGGATTTGCTACACCATGAATCTTCAAACCAAAAACAAAAATCAGAAAATTGGTTTGATACAGTCCTTGAAGTCTCTATAACACTTGATTTATCTGGATATGGGTTGAACTTTCCCAGCGTAAAATCCAGTCTTCACGCTTATTGCAGTTGGTTCCTTTTGAGCTAGAAGCCAGCACAAAACCATGACACTTGCTTATGAACTTTATAATAGGATGCTCAGCGGTCATGAATAATAAATAACAGGGGACTGCAAGAATAATTGATGAAGATACAGATAGGAAAGAAAGTGCAGAAGAGCTTATGTCAAATAGATGCATCTTATCAAGAAATAATGCCAAGAACTAATAGGAGGTATCATAGTTTAAAGTCTTGGTTTTTTCCCCCTGTTCATCAGAGACTTTGCAGCTTGATGCTTGCACATGCTAATGAATCATTATAGCAAAAAAAAATTAAATTGCATTAAAAACTCCTATGTATTTGGTCATTTATTTCCACAATATATTACTAAAGAGTGTTAGAACAACCTTGTTGAGAAATCAAATTACACTAGTGGGCGTGGTCAGATGGAGATATGAGTCCACGGTTGGGAGGAGCAGGTTCTTTTGAGCTTCTGACTGATTTGTTTATTTGTTCATTTAATTCTATTCTATTTATTATTTATTTTATATTTATGCCCCACCTCATGCCAGTGTCTCTAGACAGCTTGTGCATGTTAAAAACAATTAAAAAACCACAAAACCATAATATAACAATTAAAACAACAAGAAAACAGCCTTAAGATAACCCATCCCCCACCCCCAGACCAGCAGTAGCTGGAGAGCAGGGTTTCCAGGGAGATTAACCAATGCCTGAGTGAAAAGGAAGGTCTTTACTGTGCACCTAAACCCATAAGGAATGGACATGGTGAATCTTCAAGGGGGACTATTCCAGTGGGAAGAGTACTCCAGAGCCTGGGGGCAATCATAGAAACAGCCCTCCCATGTGCCCCCGTCCTTGCACCTCAGCAGGGGAGAAACCATCAGGAGTACCTTCCCTTGTGATGTCGCTGTTTGGCAAGTACATACAGGCACAGGCAGGGCTTAAGCTATTTAGGGCTTTCTATATCAATGTTAACACCCTGAATTGGGCCCAGGAGTGAATTGGGAGACAGTGCAGTTCCTTAAGGACCGGTGTAATGTGCGTCCGACCGTTAGATGTACCAGCTAGACGTACCAACTAACAGCCGTTAGATGTATCAGCTAACGGCCTAGCTACCGCATGCTTCACTAACTCTAGCTTCTGGACCATCTTCAAGGGTAGCCCCATGCAGACTGTATAACAGTAGTCCAATTGAGAAATTTTCAGAATGGGTAACACAGTGGCCAGATTGTCTTTGTTCAAAAACAGGTGGAACTGGTGAACGAGACAGAACTGCTGGAAGGCAGAGGGTTTCAGATTTGTCAGGAACTGGGGAACCTTTTGGGACCAAGGCGGGCCTGGCCTACAAGCAAAGGGACCGGAGGCTTCATCTTAACAAAGGAGGAACCAGGCTGCTGGTGCTTCCAACATTAAGGAAGGTGGCAGAACGGCTTTTTTTAGAAACTGATCACTGGGGGGGGGAAAGCAGGCAGGCTGGGAGGTGACTTCGGTTAGAATACTGAAAGTATCTATAGAAGGTTACAGACAGAGAGGAGGTTTTTTCTAAATCAACCACACATACAAAGCGAGAACACTAGCAATATTGCATGTGACAAAGGGATGAGTGTCTGCAAAAGACTTGAGGTAAACGTAATCCCAAGGTTAAGGACAACAGAGACCAGGGGCCATACAGGTGTCTCTATGCGCACTGTCAGTAAGAAAGCGACCGACCTAAAGTGGGAAGGCTAGGTACATTTGAAGTTTTTAGAAGGAGGGACTTTTGAAATATGATGGGGCATTACAGAGACATGGTGGAATGAAGAGGGAACCAGTGGGATGCTGTTATACCAGGCTACAGGCTCCTATGAGGAAAGGATAGGACGAAGGAGCATTAGGATTGGAGTTGCCATGCATACGTAGGAAGGCATAGTATCACATAGGTGGAGCAATGCAAAGGGAGCTGGGTTCCCCTACAGAATCACTGTGGATATCAATACCACCAGGTGTGCAGAAGGACGGTTAATCAATTAGGGCTGTTCCTCGTCCCCAGACCAAAGAATTACAAAGAGGTTACAAAGATGGAAAAAGAAATTAGAGGCCAGCAAACAAAAATGCTTGAGTGAGTGGACCGTTTTAACTATCCCCATATAAAGCTGGAAAAATGCATGTTCAAGGTCATAGAAGTAAGGAGAGCATTCCTGGATATGCACTAAATGACTGCTGTGCTGCAGAGCGGATGGCTGTGGAAGTTAACCAGGAGAGGTGATCCTAGATCTAATTCTAATGTTAGGACCCAGGACTGGTGCAGGAAGTCGAATGTTGTTGAGCCGATGGGGAACGGCTTGACCACAATGCCTGTCAGATTTGCCAGTATCTCAGCATCTGCGAACAAGTGGCAACTACTAATGTGGTGCATTAGCCTTCTCAGAAAGGGAAATTTCTCTCAAAAGAGATGCAGGGGATAGTCGCGGGAAGCTGAAAGGAAAATCAAAGAAGAGTCAAAAGCTCAATCCAGGAGTGCTTGGAGGTTATTTAAAAACACAGTAATAAAAGCTCAATACAGGAATGTGTTCCACAGGTTGAAAAAAGGCAGCACCTGATCAAAGAAAGCCACCATGGTTAACAAAGAGAGGTTGAGAATTATCAGAAAAAAGAAATGTCTTTTAAATGGAAGTCAGTTTGACTGATGAAGAATATGGGAAGGAGGCACAAATGGTGGCTTAAAAGAGAAGCAAGTTAGCTGTAAGGCAAAAAAAGGATTATGAGGCAGCATGGCTGCCGAACATCCAAGACCAGCAACAAGCAGTTGCTTCAAGTACATCAAAAGCTTGGGAAGCCAGCAAAAGGGAAGCGGTAAGGCCGTTAGATGACAAAGGAACAAAGGGGTATTGCTAAAAGATGGCAGGAGATTGCAGAGAAGCTGAATGAATTCTTTGCATCTGTCTTCACCCAAGAGGGAGGTGAGGAACATTCTGCACCTGAACCAAGCTTCTTAGGAGGCGAATCCGAGGAACTTCTTAGCAAAGATAGTGGTAGACAAAGGAAAGAAGTTTAAGCTGGCAACTTCATTGATAAATTAAATGTTTACCAAATCCCTGGCCCTGATTGCATTCACCCCAAAGCGTTCTTAAAGATCTCAAGCATGAAATTGCTGATCTTTTTCACTTTAATAATGCAACTTATCCCTGAGGAAATCCAAGGCTCCATCGCGGGCGGAAGATGTAGCCAATATCACACAAATCTTTAAGAAAAGTCTAGAAGGGGGACCGGAAATTACAGAGCCACACTCAGTTTGACATCTGTTCCTGTGGTAAATTGGTAAGAATCTATCATTCAAGATAAAATTACCTAAAACTGAAAAGAAACAGAGACCTGCTGAAAAGGAATTGACATGGCTTTTGCAGAGAGCAAATCCTGTCTTACAAACTTACTAGAGTTCTTTGAGGGGGGTGTAAACAGGCATGTGGACGAGGTGAAGACGGTGGACATTGTCTGCTTGGATTTCAAAAGGCTTTTTGACGAAGTTCCCTCACCAGAGACTGTTTAGGAAAACTCAGCAATGAAGGAATAAGAGGGGGGGTACTCCTATGGATTAAAAACTGTGGTTGAGAAACAGGAAGCAAAGGTGGGTGTAACCAATGGGAAGTTCTCACAATGTGGAGAGATCGCCAGTGTGGTGTCCCCAAAAGGATCCGTTTGGGACCAGTGCTCTTTAACCTATTCATAAATGACCTGGAAGTAGGGTGCAGGTAAGCGTGGTAGCCAAGGATTTGCAGATGATACCAAATTATGTAGGGTGGTGAGAACATGAAAAGGATTAGCGAGAAAATCCAAAGCGGACCTTGATAGAATTAGGTAGAGTGGGCTCAGAAATGGCAAATGCTACAGTTCAATGTAGCAAAATGTAAAGTGAGTGCACATAGGGGCAAACCAATCCAAACTTCACATACACGCCTTACAGAGGGTCCAGTGCTATCCAGTGCTGAGACCAGGAAAGAGGATTTAAGCGTCTTGAGTTGATAGTTCCATGCAGGAATGTCAACTCAATGCATGGCAGCTGCTAAAAAAAGGCAAACTCTATGCTACAGGGATAATTAGGAAGGAAAAGGAATTGAGAATAAAACTGCAAAGATTGTCATGCCCTTATATAAAAGAAGCAGTGGTCGCGACGCACTGTGGAATACTGTGTCCAGTTGTGGTAGCCGCATCTCAAAAAAAGGATGTGTGAGGAGATAGAAAAAAAGAAGTGCAGAGAGAGGGCAACAAAGGATGATTGAGGGACTGGAGCACACCCTTCTTCCTATGAGGAGAGGCTGCAGCGTTTGGGACTCTTTAGTTTGGAGAGGAGGCGGCTGAGGGGGATATGATTGAAGTCTACAAAATTATGCATGGGGTAGAAAATGTTGACAGAGAGAAATTTTTCTTTCTTTCTCACAATACTAGAACCAGGGGGCATTCATTGAAAATGCTGGGGGGAAGAATTAGGACTAATAAAAGGAAACACTTCTTCCACGCAGCTTGTGTGATTGGTGTTTGGAATATGCTGCCACAGGAGGAGGTGGTGATGGCCACTAACCTGGATAGCTTTAAAAGGGGCTTGGACTTAGATTTATGGAGGGAGAAGTAGATTTATGGCTACCAATCTTGATCTTCCTTGATCTGAGATTGCAAATGCCTTTAACAGACCAGGTGATGCGGGGAGCAACAGCACTTGCCAGAAGGCCATTGCGTTCACATCCTACATGTGAGCTCCCAAAGGCACCTGGTGGGCCACTGCGAGTAGCAGAGAGCTGGACTAGATGGACTTTGGTCTGATCCAGCTGGCTTGTTCTTATGTTCTTATGTTCTTAAGGCTTCTGTGGCCAATGCCATCACCTGAACCTCAAAGGACAGCGGTAAATCCAGGAACACACTCAGACCTTTCACCCAGTTTTTCTGGAGTACTATAAGCCCATCCAGACCAGGGGTCCAATCTTGTGGTCTCAGGAGCCTGAAACACAGAGAACCTCTGTCTTTTCTGGATTTACCCTCAGTTTGTTGGTTCTCATCCAGCCCAAAATGCCTCCAGGTAGTAGTACAGCACATGAAATGCCTCTTCTGGCTCTGATGAAATGGAGATATAGAGGAGTGTCATCTGCATATTGATGACACTTGACTCCAGTTCCCCTGATAGCCTCCCCCAGCAACTTCATGTAGCTATGGAACAGCGCAGGAGACAAGGAGCCTCAAATCGAATTTCCTAAGCAAGAGTTGACAGTCCTATTCACAGATCTGTTGAGAGGATCAAACAGACCCTCAATGCCCATGACCTCTTTAGCTCAAAGGGTAGGAGAGAGATACGGTAGATAAATATGTTTCAGAGATGTTCTCAGTCCTGTTTGTCACAACATCCTCCGAGCCTTTATCCTATGTAACGTTTTACACAGACAAGGTAGTTTCTGGAGTGAGCCATTTGATGGCATTTGTCCAGGAGACGAGTGCCAGCATAAAAGATTATCTGTGCAAGCTGAATGAAAGGCCTATTCAGGTGAAATATTTTCATATGTATGCAGCTGTGGGATTAACTCCAGGATCCATCCCGAGAACATAAAAATGCGAGATCAAAATATTCCTTTCAGTACCTCTTTCTCTCAGAGAATGTGAAGGCTGCATAATTTCTAAGAAGATTCCGACTCTCGAGGGATGGAGGAGTCATGCCTTTGTAAATCATAGCATTAAAAAAAATCAATCTTTTTATTTGGCACAAAATCTGTAAACAAACAAAGAAATGAGCATTGCTAATGCTGGACTTTATAAGAAGGTAGACAGCACACCCACCCCAAAGCAGCCCATCAGTGGAAAACAGAAATATCAACCAGCTCTTCATTGCTGCAAGCTATCCTTCCTTCCTTTCCTTGCCAGAACAACCAAGAACATAGCAATATACTTCACTGGTATCTGACTATCCAGAAAGATACAGCTTGTTGTGAGGATAAAAAGGCGAGAGGATATCAATGTAAGCTACTTTGCCTCCTCATTTGGGAAGAAAGGCTGGGTATAAATAAAGTGAATGAAACATTAAGTAGTCCTATTGCCATGCCAGGTTGGATCTCCAGTTGGACCAATTTCAGAGAAACTAGCTCCTCTTGGTTGATATGGTTTTTATAGGCATGCTCTAAATCTTCTGAATCTCTCCCTCCTACAGTACATAGGGGGGGAAAAAACTTCAGATAACTGCAATTCTGACAAAAGTCCCAGTTCCCACAAACACAGTCAAACTGATATTGAAACAATCGGTCTGTTATATTGAATTAGCCTGGGAATGATAATATGTATGTTTTGACAGCTTCTGATCATTTCAGCTGAGGCAGTGGCATAGCACCAAGGGGATGGGCGGGGGGGGGGGCGCTATGCACAGGGTGCGCACCTCTACAGGGGCATGGCGAGGGCATTGCAGGGGCATTGCAGGGATGGGCAGGGGCGTGGCAGGGGTGCAGGGTGCACACGTGCCCCAGCTGCAGTTCTCCCTCACTCCGTCCCTGAACTGAGGGATGTAGTGTAGATGATGCTCTTCCATTGTATGGAGATGTTAGAATCCTATAATTATCAAGCCACAAGGAATCAACAAAAAATATATTGCTGCCCTCACATGGACTAGCCCAATCAAGCCACAAGGGGGTAGGGCGGTCTATTAAATGCAAATAATAATAATAATAATAATAATAATAATAATAATGAATATATATATATTGCTGCCCTCACGTGGACTAGCCCAATCTCATCAACTCTGAAGAAAAATTAAGCAGGATTGATCCTTGGTTAATACTTGGATAGGAGTCCTTCTCATCACAATCCGCAACCCACACAGATGTCCATGCAGGTCCAATGATCCCCAGCATAGCCTTTTGGGGTGGTCAAATGGAATCCCTCTTTCCCTTTTCAATGCACACTGTTATATGGTGGTGTCTTGTTTTTTTTTTAGTATAAGGTAACCCTTTCCATTCCACAATGGAACTGTCGAGAGTGCGAATCCCACTGTCCATGAGGCTGGTTGATATGCACAGTCCTGCAAACTTAAGGTAAAGGCGGAACTGGGGCAAGGAGGGTATCCCAGTCCTGCAGGCAGAAGAGGCAGGGTGGTGAGAGCTCTCAGATCGAGGCCAGCTCTCTGGGTTCTTAAAGAGCCATGTGCAAAGAAGCTGGGAGCCAGTAGTATTGGTTTAAGTAGCCCCACCCGATGGATTTTCTTAAGAAGAAAAAGGCTGAAACTCCAGCTCACTTTTGAAGTAAAAAAAAAAGAGAGCTGTGGCCGAATGGGTCCAGGAAGTGGGTAAGTGGTGAGGTTGGATGTGAGGGGCCGGGCAGAAGAGGAGGTGTGTGAGGATGAGCTGTAGATGTGTATAGGAGAGTATGTGTGTGTTAGTGTGGTAGCAGTGGGTGAGAGGCACAGAGAATGAAAAGTGCAAACCTGTGTGAGAGGGTGGGGGAACCCCATCTGACGTCTCATACGACAAAGTGTGTATGTGTTTCACTTCCACTCATATTACCCTAACAGGTGAGTACCCTGGTATTCACTGTTTTAGCTTCTGCTCATCTCCTGAGCCACTCTCTGCATGAACATTCTAAGAGGCATACCAAACCCCTCGGAGCCACAGACATGCTGCATATGAGGCCATTCTAAGGGTGACAGTTAAAAATAGCCGAAGCTTCATGGCCACTGATGCGTCAGGGAGAAAAAGAGCGTTTACCTGGCAAAACAGGTAGTATAGAGCTTTTTCGGCAATTTGAAGGTCCGATTACCTGCCCTCAACAAGGAGGGACATCATGTGAAAATTTGGGGGTGATCCGTCTAGCCGTTTCCATGTTAGGGCATGAGTAACAAACTCACTGTTAGCTTTTTATATATATAGATTATATTTTTAAAAAAATCCTGCTACTGTGCTTTAAAGTATGCCACACCAAAATAAGAACCACATCTTGAGAGAATGTTTGTAGCTGGCAAAACATATCCTCCCTTTGAGCTGATTTCATGCCAAGAAAAGCACCCTCTACCCTGGTAGCATACTACCTGTCCTCTCTACTAAATTTTTGTGGATTATGCAAAGCTGGGGTGGGGGTGGGGGTGTTCCAGCAGATACAGGCTGGCATCTTTAACACAGCTCAGGTTTTCCTATCTGGTTTTTGATCAGTTAGATCCTTCATCAGGCTGCCTCCAAACCAAGCTGCCACCGTTTGTTCTTGTCTGGCTCAACTCCCATGCCTTTAACAAAACCCAGAAATTAAACAGATGTTGCAGTTTCTGTCAATTTGCTCCGTGCCAGGAAAAAACCTCACCTGCGTAATTTCTCCATTGCAAGCTGCTGCTAAAGGCAGAGAAGAAGACCAAAAGGGGAAGGCATCAACATTTCCTTCAGGTCAGCAGCAAGCAGCGGATTATATCGAACACCTGCCTCACAGGACCCAAAACAGATGGGACACTGGGTGATTGGTCCTTGCCAACATTTTAAAAGGATTATTTTTTTAAAAGAATTTGGGTCGAGGCCATGGCAGGGGCAGGAGAAAAAATGTAGCCAGTGTTGGAAACGAGCGGCGAGGGGCTCTGTCCTGTCTCCTGCCTTGATGACAGAGGCAGACTGTAAGAGTAGGGCCCCTTCCGCACAGCAAATCTATAGCAGGTTGCAGTTGGGATAAAGTAACCTGTTTTCCTGTTTTTGCATTTGCATGCATCTGTGCAGGCTGCGATTGGAGCCCACGGAAACCAAGTGGGTTGCTGTCGCACCTTTGCACAGAGACATGTCTCTTTTTTTACTTCCCACAACCATGCTGCATGGCATGGGGAGGGAATTCAAACTACAATCTCTGAGATCATAATCTGGTGTAGTGGTGAAGAGCAGGTGGATTCTAAACTGGAGAACCAGGTTTGATTCCCCACTCCTCCACCTGAGTGGCAGAGGCTTATCTGGTGAACCAGATGTGTTTCCGCACTCCTGTATTCCTGCTGGGTGACCTTGGGTTAGTAACAGTTCTTGGGAACTCTCTCAGCCCCACCCACCTCACAAGGTGTCTGTTGCGGGGAGGGGAGGGGAAAGGAGCTTGTAAGCCACCTTGAGTTTCCTTACAGGAGAGAAAGATGGGGTATAAGTACAAAGTGTTTTTCCTCCTCCTCCCCTCTTCCTCCCTCCCTCCTCCTCCTCCTCCTTCTTTGATGCTATTTACCAGGCAATGTTATTTGCCTCCATGCCATGAAAAGCCAATGACTGACCCTTGAAGGAAGGCTTTTATTAAAATGGTGAGTGGTGGTTGTGTTCCCTCTGAACTTACATGTGTCTGCCACTCCTCTCCCCCCACAAAGAACTATTGGGACAGCAGTGGAATTTATCTACAAGCAATAATAGAAAAGTAAAGTATTCTTTGTCCATTTCCATGTTTAGCGGAGGCAGAAAATTATAAAATTGTGACAGAAGAGACACATACAGGGTAAAAAAAGCTGCATTCAAGGATTACATTCAAATGCATCTAGAATAAGAGAGACTCCCCCCCCCCCAAGAGTTCTTTGGTTCAAATTTCCAACACAATAAAACTGACAGCAGCAATAAAAGAGATATTGGCCTCATAAACAGAGCACAGAGGGTGGGGTTGTATAAATTCTCAGCCTTCATTTAGCATACCCTGTAAAATGTTATTGGAGTTTTTTACCCAAAAAATATGGTATAGAAACACAAAATCTGCCACAATGAGGAACTTTGATGCATCAGGAAATCAGAGATTCACTGAATTGCTAAAGAAACTGGGTCTTTATCCCTCAGAAGAAGGGGAAAACTTAATAGGAGACCTCATAGGTGACATACGATATTCCGAAAAGAACAGATATTGGACTTAGACAATTAGTGTTGGTAGAATCTCTCATAATGGACCAGGCAAACACATTAGAGCAACATCCTTACCTGAGCTGAATAAAGGGAGATTTTTTCCCCCTTTGTATAAAAACTAACCTTTATATAAAGAATTATGAACCGAGGGAAAGTTCTAGATGTGCAAGGTGATGTAATTCATATGCTAGTATAACGGCAGCTATTTCTCATTCTTAGTGCACTTCTGTTGTAAGATCACAAGGTAAGCGCCCCAGACTTACCTGAACCCTGTTTGCAAGCCTACAGGGGGGTACTGAAGGAGGAAATGGTCTATTCGGCAAAGCACAAAGAAGATGTCTGGGGGATGTTTTAAAAAAAGGAAACTTCTTTTTTAAAAAAATGGAGACAGCGCCAATAAGACGTTCGGTCTTTAAAAAGCTGCCTGTCGTGTTTTGTCTGGACAACACAGGTGTCAGAGGAGAAAAGAGGCTTTTCTTCATCCGACCGTTAAGCTCAGTGGTCAGTTTCCTCCTCAGCCGCAATTCTTATTTGCATATTTGTGTAGCTTCGAAAACAGCTCCTCCAAAATACGATTAATTTTAAAAAATAGGGAAACTATATATTGTCAAAATCGGCAGGAAGAACTGAATACGAACGTGTACTCTTCAAACTAAAAAGGCACCCAGGTTCAGAGCCTCCATTGTCCATACTGTGTCAGGGCTCTGTCAGGTATGCAGCCGAGAGAGTGAGGTACAAAAACAACAGATGTGCCTCTGTGCGAAGGCACATCAGACAGCTGAATTGGCTCCAGGGCTGCCCACACAGAGCTGCGTGAAGAGCCAGGGGCTGCACCAGGCTCATGTACCCTGGCTGCACCCTGCGTATATTGGCCTGTGTGGAAAGGGCCAAAGTTGTAGCCATTTGTATTCCAGCAGGTTGTGGGTGTCATTACACATCTGGGTGCTGTGGAGGTGCTTTGCCATCTCTCTGCCCTCCCCACACACTTTTAGTGCTGGGCCCACAACATAACACATGGGCCTCCCACACAACACATGGGGCAGTCCAAAAAATAGCTTTGTGAAACAGGCCAACATTGTAGTATGCTCAGGACTGACCTGTTCAATATGTTATGGGGTTGACGGTTGTTAAAGCTAGGATAGAGTAAAAGCTAAGATAGGTAAAAACAGGAAGAAGAAAAAACTTTTTTAAAAAAAATAACAGCTGATTTTATTCTGGAAAAGGCCATGAAAGCGAGGGATGAAGGTTCGGTCTCATCTCAGTGTCCTGCCATAAACAGAAGAAAAGAATACATATAATGTTGTAAGTAGCATTTTACTGGTTCACTTTATCAGCTTCCTCAATTGCAGAAAATAAGCTATTGAAAATTGCCAGAACATACACAAGAAAAAGCTTTTCTTGATAAATGCTGCACGCTTAAAAGATTCATTTGTACTTGAAAGCGATGTTCGGTACAAGTGCAAAACAAACATATGGCTTATGGAGCAGCAGTGGCATAGGAGGTTAAGAGCTCGTGTATCTAATCTGGAGGAACCGGGTTTGATTCCCGGCTCTGCCACCTGAGCTGTGGAGGCTTATCTGGGGAATTCAGATTAGCCTGTGTACACTCCCACACACGCCAGCTGGAGATTGTAAGCCCCTTTGAGTCTCCTGCAGGAGAGAAAGGGGGATATAAATCCAAACCCCTCCTCCTCCTCCTCCTCCTCCTCCTCCTCTTCTTCTTCTTCTTCTTCTTCTTCTTCTTCTTCTTCTTCTTCTTCTTCTTCTTCTTCTTCTTCTTCTTCTTCTTCTTCTTCTTCTTCTTCTTCTTCTTCTTCTTCTTCTTGCCAGTTCACACATTATGGAATACACAGGTTAGGTCCTCAACTACAATTGCCAACCTCCAGATGGTAGTCAGAGATCTTCCACTTGGTCTCCTGGTGATAACGATCAGTTTGCCTGGAGAAAATGGCTGCTTTGGAAAAGGGACTGTATGGTATTATACCCCGATGAAGTCTATCCCCTCACCCAAATCCACACTCCTCAGGCTCCACCTCTAAAATCCCCAGGTATTTCCCAGCCTGGAGCTGGGAACTCTTCCCTCATCCCAAACAGTCAGACATGAACTGCAGGTTCTCCTCAGTTCCTATTCCTGCTGTACCCAGTTCAGATGAGAGTCACCACATGCATTTGCCAATGGGCTTCAGCTTTCTTCTGCACCATTGCCCCAACATAAAACCATTCTTGGAAGAGCTATATGGGTTGCTCAAGAAACCCACTTGTATTCCAGAGAACACGTGAGTTTCGCCCAAAAGCACCCTGTGGGACTGTTTCAGGGTAGAAAACAGAACAAAGATGGAAAGCTGGAGGATCTTATGTATTCCTAGCACCTGGTATTCAGAGATATCACCCGTGTAAAGGAGAACATCACTGATTTAAGATGGCTAATAGTTGTCAATAGAGCTGTTCTCCATGAATGCAGTGGAAAGGGCTATCAAGTCACAACTAATGTATGGTGACTGAATAGTTTTCAAGGCAAGATACTAATAGAGATGGTTTGCCATTGCCTGTCCTGGACTTCCTTGGTGGTCTCCCATCAAAGTACTAAACAGGGCTGAGTCCACTTAGTTTCTGAGATCCAGCAAGATTGGGCTAGCCTTGACCATACAGGTCAGGGTATCCTCTTACCAGTTTCAAAATGCTATAATGTATTTTAAAGAATTTTAATGTTTTATCGCTATATTGTATTTATGAGATTTTATATTGTATTTGTTTATATCTCATTGTACCCCGCCCAGAGCCCTTCGAGGGTTGGGTGGTCTATCAAGCCTAACAAACAAACAAACAAACAGATAGATAGATAAATACATAAATACATAAATACATAAATAAATAAAAAATGTCCAAACTGTCAAAACATTTTACAAAGAGTCAATACAAATTCCAAAGTTTCAGCCTATATAATTCACTTTTTTAAAAAAAAAATCCTTGATTTTGTATGCTGCTTAAATTATTTTCAGACCAAGAGGCTTAATTTCCAAGGAATCCAAGATAAAACTGAATTTTAAGTGTGTGCTTCACCTCAAATACCATTGACAATTGTCTATTACACCTTCAGTCAACCACAAACCAACTCAGTGAATAGTACAGGCAATTGATAGTTCTCACTGTAGACTCAAAAACACACAGAGTCTAAAATATGACTTCCCTTGGCAGAGGAATATTCCATGGTGGAACTAACAATACAATAGAAACTTTCTCAAAAGGACCAGGAGTTGTCGATGAGTACAAGAGGAGAAGATAGAAGTTCTTATTAAATGTGCATGTCATCTCGATAAAAAATGTGTTCCATTTTCTACGTATGTACAGATTTCTCCTAACTTATCCAGCGAGTCTATGCTTCAGAACAAATACTCAATACCTACGTTTATTCACTTATACAAGAAATCTGTGTTCCAGTTTCTTTATATCATGTTTTCATATTATTAGACTTTTATGTGTTATTTTTATTTATTTGTATTTATTTACATAGCGCCTCACTGCTCCATATTTCTCTGAGGCATTACACACAAATGAAGCAATTAATTTAAAATTGATAAAACCTAAGGAAACAATCATAAGCCGGTCTAGTGAGACAGAAGTGTCATTTTAGTCTGTAGGACTTCATCCCAGGAAAACTTTCTTTCAACTACCTCCTGTGGCAATGAGATGACAATATTAAAACAATTTAGAACTTCAAAAGTAGCCAATTAAAAACAGGGCATTGTAATTAAGCAAAGAAGGTATTTAGCAACAGTAAAATTCAAGCAATAAAAGCACAAACAGAAGAGGTAAAATAAAGCAAAATGAGACGAGAACTACATTTAGGTAGGTAGCCATGTTGGTCTAAAGCAGCAAACCAGATGCAAAAAGTTTGTGTACCTTTAAGATCAACAAAGTTCTATTCTTGGCCTGAAAACAATTTAAGAATAAAAACATGGTTAGTTTTAGAGATGCCGCTGGACTCAAAACCAAACCTAGCCATAAAGATAATAAAAGAAAACTATTCAAACTAGAGAAGTGTGATTTTACAAGGTATACTGAGTTAGCAAGCATTTTCCTTCAGGCAAATATACTTTGTTTTGAGTTTTATTGATAATGCATGAAGCAAGTTCTGATCAGATAGCCTCATATTGACACACATTAATCCAGGAAATGGTAAAACACTCTATCACTAAGGCTCATTCCGCACATGCAGAATAATGCACTTTCAAACTGCTTTCAGTGCTCTTTGAAGCTGTGCGGAATAGCAAAATCCACTTGCAAACAGTTGTGAAAGTGGTTTGAAAATGCATTATTTTGCATGTGCAGAAGGGGCCTATCAGACCAAATAATGCTTAACCACATTAAAAATCATTTGACCAAACATCAATCCTAAGATATTGTGACAACCTTTATGAAAATTTATCTGAGTAAAATTTGTGTCTAGTTTTTCCTCCTCTACTAACATGAAAGTTACATAAAATGTATGAAGTGACTCTTAATATTGTATTTTTTCCCCAAACATCACTCTTTAATCTCGGCTTTTATAACATTATTTTATTTTTTCCTCTTTGATCTATAGCTAGTAGCAATCAGGGAAGAGAGCGAGGAACCAGCCAGCAGGTATTTCAGAACGTGATGTGTTTGGAGAGTCTCAGTGCAGCAGTCAGCTCAGTTATTTGTCTGGTCTTGCTGCGTATTCACTGTTGAAGGTTTCCAACAGTGTGCTACTTGCTCTGACAAATGCCCACAGCTGTTTCAGAGATGGCCGCTGCAGAAATGATGAATCATTGTCTAAACCATTTTGGTACTTTGCATTTGCTGCACATCACTAGAATGACTTCAGGGAAGCGTCACTTAGGTTATTTTTATAAATATGTACTCCATATTGAAAATAATGCTAGGAGTTTAAGAAGAGAGAAATTTATTTAAGACTAGGGTGGGTGGGTCATATCAAGATGCTGGGCCCCCTGCCACCCCTCCCTCCCTCTCCCTCCCTTCCCTCTCCCTCGTGTGTATGTGTGTTTCACTTCCACTCGAGTTACTGCCCATGTACTGTTTCCACTGCTCATATCTGGCCATCTTAGCGAACATTCTAAGCAGCACAAACATTCTAAGGGTGACAGTTACACCCAGGCAGCTGCATGTCCTTCACCATGGAGCGCCAGGAAAAAGGCATTTTTCCTGGGCCAGGTGTGAAATTTCAGGTATGTGAAAATCTAAAAACACTCTCGCCTGGCTGACTATGGTGGCTGTGAATTTTCAGAGGAATTGGACCAGTAGTTACTGAGTTATACTATCATCAACAAAAACACTGTTAGCTTTTTATATATAGAGATGGTTTTGCCCACCCTTCTCTAATAAAGACTTTCAAATGAAGAATTACATTTGTTAGATCGGCGTTTTTTCTTCGTTTTGCAAGTGTGACTCAACAAGGTTATCAGTAGTGGCAAACAAGGCATTTTCTGCACAAAATACTTGCAATGATTTCAGGACGATAATGTTTCTTTTAAGCAGTTCTACACAAGTTTTCCCCTGTTTGGTTCTGCAAGCATTCCAAGCAGCTTTCTTTCCCCAGTTTCCAAAATACACTTTTACAACAATGTATTCAGATGAAATGTTTCTGAGCCAGCTTCCCTGCAGTGTGGTCATATTTAAATCATTTTATTTTCCCCACTGCTGTTTTCCAAGCTTCTGTGCTGGTCTGGAATGAATTATTAGAAACCTTCACTGGTTTCTATCTTTCTTTTTTTTTAAAAAAATCCTGAATTCAGTACAATTCACCCCAGCTTTTCGTTCCTGCGGAACCTTTGCAGCTTCATCTATCTTCAGTGCTGCTATGTCAGTGTTTCCCTCTTAACCTCTGCCCAGCTGTGCTACACAAAGGAACTGCTCTGATCTAGAAGTAAAAATAAAGATAGGGCAAGCATAGGATTTTCTCCCATGTTTTCCTGCAGGTATCATGAAATTCCCTGGGTGGGATAAAGATTTGTTCAGTCCTGACCTCTTACAACAACCAGAAATAATCCAACCATCTAATGAAAACAAATTATATGACTTGCCTGGACCACAGCTTCCAAGAAAGACCAGACCTCAGTAATTTTGTCACCAAAGCTTCCTCAGCAACCTTGCACTTATAGATTGAAAACAGCCAGCCTTTTCAGTCATTCCTGCCCAGTCTTCTTTCTTAACAGTCCCCATTCCACATAGTGTTTGGTCCATGCAGGTCCCACTGTCTCCAGAATAGTATTGTTTGTGGCCCTACAGGACATCTCATTCCTTTCTTAGAAGCTGAAAAACTGTATGGACTAAAAGTTTGGGATGTGAATACAACGGCTTAGAACCAGGGATGTTACCAAGTTTTTGTGAACATAGGCCCTTTCCCCACTTACGATTTCCTGCGCTTGGCGCCAACTCCCAAGTGATGGCTTGATTTCTGACAGCGAAGTGGATTGAGTGTTCCCCACTGCCCCGCGCAGTCAGAAGGTGCCGTTTCTTCCAGCGTCAGAAATGACGTGCGTTGAAGGGATGTTGGAGGCGCCAGAGTCGGAGGCTGACTCGCGTTGTGCGCCTCCCGGACTAAGTAGAGGGAACACCACTAGGACCACAAGCGCTATTTTGGTGGCAGTAGCGTGCAACGCTTAAGCCCGGTAAAGAGCATTAGTGGGAAAGGGCCGCGATGAGTGCCATTCCTAGAAAAATCCAGTTTCTAACATGGGTTTAGGATCCTGCAGATTTCACTTGAAACACAGTCACACGTTGAACTCACCATCTGATGGCAATCAGATGTGAGCCAAACACAGTCTGTTCAGTTTGAGCACAGCAGCCATTAAGTCTAGCAAACTGGTTTGTGTTAGGTTTTCCCCAAAACTGAGTGTTGGCTTCCTGATAGGATGAGCTTTATAGCACAGTTAGTGCCATATTAATACAACAGAGGTTCTAAGGCTCCTCTGTTGTATCAATATGGCACTAACTGTTGTATCAATATGGCACTAAGTTCATCCTCATGTCATGCAGACTATTGCTTCTTTGGCATGCCCTTCAAGATGGTAAATTGAAACTCTTCCCTATGAGCAGATGACCTGGGGTGGTTACTTTGAATGATAAGCTGGAATGCTTACCTGCAAGTAGCCCTACCAATCTGAAGGCACTTCAGAAGACTGGAACACCAGCCTGCTTTGTATCCTCCACTGTTTATTAACACTATTCGGGGCATGTACAATTCCAAAGGATAAAGGAACCACGGTGCAACAAAAGACCCTGAATCAAGGATGTAGGTAAACCCCCCCCATTACGTGTCTGAAGCTCTGCCCCCCTCTGTGAGTTTTTTGTATTTTTAGTGTTTTTTCACTTTTTTTGGCCTGTACGGGGCGCAGTTTTTAGGCTAGTAGCACCACAATTTCAGGGATTTGTTGGGAGACTCTCCTGATGATACCACCCAGGTTTGGTCAGGTTTTATTCAGGGGGTCCAAAGTTATGGACTCCCAAAGGGGGTGCCCCCATCCCCCATTGTTTTAAATGAGAGCTAATAGGAGATGGGGGCTACACCTTTGAGGGTCCATAACTTTGGACCCCCTAAACCAAACTTCATAAAACCTGGGTGGTATCATTAGGAGAGTCCCTAAAGATACCCTGAAAGTTTGGTGCTGCTAGCTTAACAATTGCACCCCTGACAGCAGGCACCCCCCAAATTTCCCCAGATTCTCCTTTTAAATCCAACCCCTTCAGTATGGATTTAAAGGGAGAATCTGAGGTCCCCAGTTTAAACATTGGAAGTGATGCTGTTTCAGGGTGCAGAATAATCCACCCCAAAACAGCATCACTTTCAATGTTGTTTTAACTGAGATTTAACTAAGGTGGATTTTAAAGGAGCATCTGGGCTCCCTAGTTTAAACATCATTGAAAGTGATGCTGTTTGGGGGTGGATTCCAGCATCACAGCAGCTGCCCATGAGGGGGCGGGGTGTGTGTGTGTGTGTGCAAAACTCAGATTTTGCACCAGGCTCCATTTTCTCAGCTACACCTCTGCCTGGAGGGGAGAGCAGAAGGGACTGCCGGCTGACAGCTGAGAGCCCAGCCAGTGTGTGTGTGTGGGGGGGGGGGCGGAGCAGGATGGGGAAGGGGAGTCTTCCGTCTTCGGAGAGCTACTTTTATAAGCACTGAGGCTGGGGTGGGCCTTGGGGAGGCGTGACCATACTCCCAGGGGTAGGTGGGGGCATGGCTCCACCCCCGCACCCACCCCATAAAAATCTATAGCTACATCACTGCCCTGAATGTTATAAAACACAACAAAGATATAAATTGTGAACACATCCCAAGTCATTCTGCAATTTCTTGCCAAAATGGTGAGCAGGATTTTCTCATATTTCCTTTCCTGAAACTGATGGGATTTTTTTTTTAAAAAAGCCAGCCTTCTACAGCTTTTTCTTAGCAGTTTGCAGTAGTGTTTATTGCATTATTATTTGGAAGCGACTTCTTCACCTACAAGGCAGCAGAAATTATGCAAACCATTACACAGGGCAAATTATCATTATTAATTTTGCTTATTTTCATTATGTCTGTGCACAAGCCAAATCTATTTGAGATGGCCAGGAGCAACCAGCCAGCTGACTTAATTTGATCTATTTCCGCTTGGCTGTGAGATGTCCTGAGAGCACCTTGCCACTGAGTTCACCTTCCGATTCAGCTATCAGTGAAATAAACTCACTTGGCAACAAACAGTCATTACTATTCATGGCTATTACTTAACATTCACATTGCAAACTTAATAGGTGACATGAAAATCATACTCTGTTCCATGTGTACAATTAATTCTGGCAGTGCATAATCATAACAAGTCTTCTAAAGGTTTGCTCAGTTTCCTTCCCCTTAAATTGAACAGCATTTCTCATCCATTAACCAATCCGTTCATCTGCAGGAAAACCTTTTATTTAGATGGTAAATTTACATTATTATTATTATTATTATTATTATTATTATTATTATTATTATTATTATTATTATTATTATTATTATTATTATTATTATTATTATTATTATTATATTTGGCTTAATAGACCGCCCAACCCCCCAAGGGCTCTGGGCGGTGTACAACGAGACACAAAACAAACACAATACAAGGTCTCTACAATCTATACTCGCAATATAGCGATAAAACATTAACAAATTCATTAAAATACATCGCTTAGCAGCAATTCCAGAAATTACAAATAAAAATACATGCCCAGATGCATGCACAGATGGCGCCCAACCCAAAGGCCAGGAGGGCCAGCATTGCCCAAAAATGGATGGTATCAGCGATCAGGCAATGCTGAAGATGGCAAAACTGTCGTGGGGGCTACAGAGGGGGCAGGCAGTCTGCAGCTGGCATTCCCAAAGGCTTGGTGGAATAACTCGGTCTTACAGGCCCTGCGGAACTCACCAAGGTCCCGCAGGGCCCAGACAGCAGATGGTAAAGCATTCCACCAATTCTACCAATTTTTTCTAGCATGATGAAATTTAAAGAAGGATACATTTCTACAAGTGGTATGGGAGAACGGTTATGGGTGTACTTCAATGCAGCACAAAAGATTCCAAAAACCAAGTTCAGTGGTAATATTTCAGGATTAATCTGACTTATATAAACAGTTGAGCATAAAGGTGGTTCACTTGCACTTACATATGTATTCTGTATGAGCCAGCAGGGCTTCTCTGCCATTTACTTCAGCCAAACTCAACAGTATTTACGCAAGAAAATCAGACGTTAAAAATGGAAATAGGAATCAATCAGGAGTGCTTGCTGTGGTACGTCAGCAGAGGAATTTTAAGAAAAATTCCAGTGAAAAGTGGCTGAGTTGGAAATAGTTTCAAAGGGCAACCATGGGCTTTCCCCCACTTCAAAAGTGAAAGTGGAGGGGACCCCTGCTCCGTGTTCGGCGTGCAGTTTCAAAAAGGCGTACTTCCAACCAGGATCCAAAATGATGCGCGCTGGGGAGGAGCAGCAGAATCGGGGTGACTGCGTTGTTGCTGCGTTGTCACTGCTGGTGTAGTGGGGAGTGCTGCAGGACCCCGGGGTATTTGCTGTGAGGAGCGCGCATCTAATGGTGGGTGGGGAATCGACTCATGTTGGTCTGCAGTTGAACAGCTAGATTTGAGTCCAGTGGCACATTAGAGACCAATACAATTTGGAGGGTATGAGTTGGAATTAACATGCAGATGCAGCAGATGTACAATGCAATCTTAAAGAGTTACACCTTCTATCAATTACACCCTTACCTGGACTCAATGCTAAGATGGAAACAGAGTGGGAAAGGTCAACAAAATGGAGGTCTGATGGAAACAGTGGTATGCCAGGGATTGAGTCAAGACTTCTGTGTACCCTACCACTGAGCTATGGCCTTCCACAAATGTGCAATTTGTGCAACTTGGTTTCATTGAAATGTGCATCTTGGTTACATTGAATTGGTGTGAGCAAAGTGTCAACAAGTAATAGCCTATGTATTGTCGAAGGCTTTCATGGCCGGAATCACTTGGGTGCTGTGTGGTTTTCGGGCTGTATGGCCGTGTTCTAGCAGCATTCTCTCCTGACGTTTCGCCTGCAACTGTGGCTGGCATCTTCAGAGGATCTGAAAATGCCATCCTCTGAAGATGCCAGCCACAGATGCAGGCGAAACGTCAGGAGAGAATGCTTCTAGAACACGGCCATACAGCCCGGAAACCACACAGCACCCAAGTAATAGCCTACTTATGGTGACCACAGAAAGGGCTTTCAAGCAAGAGAGAAGCAAAGGTGATTTTCCATTGCTGGTTGTCTCCCTTCCAAGTACTGACCCTGCTTAACTTCTGAAATTGGTTGGGATCAAGCTATACCATGCTGCCTTCCCTCCCGTCACTTAATTATACAACTTTTACAAAAGTAAATAGTTGATTCAATAGGATAACTTTCCCCACATCTCTGCAACTTTTCAAAAGACTTGTGATAGGGAACTGCTCCCTTGGAATCAATGAACTACATTTGGCAGCATCTGGCAATTTATCTTGAATGCATCTCATTCCTGTTTAATTGGGTTGGGCTCAGTCTCCATCTTCTTCTTCCATTTCATTAAAGGCCGGCAGGAAATCAGAAATCTTATGAAATTAGACTTTTTAAAGGATGTTGATGAAGTTGCAATACTGGCAGAGGGAAGCCTGATACTTTTTTTTAAAGGATCTGACAAGCAAATTCCAGAATGAAATCTTTTGCAAGTAAACAACTGCAGCTAAATAAAGGCACTTTATTAAGTTTAAATTCCTCCTTTTCATTAGGACTTAGAGTCCTTGCCAGTCAGAGATTAGAAGAGTCTGGGAGAAGAATTTTCTGTCCTCCTACTTTAATTTTTAAATGGCTGATTGCAAAACTAGCTTTTCCTGTCAGCCAAGCGCTTAAGAATGGATAGATGTTGGCACTGTCTCAAAGGGTAGTGCTTCCCCCTTAATTTCATTAATTTTATTTGATTTTATCCCACCCAGAAAAAAGTAAAATGTAATGTCGGTAACAGATGAAGCTGAGAACTAGTTGGAGCTAAAGGCAGAACTATATGTAACTCAAGCATATGCTTGGGAATACCATGCCAAAACAGGAACCCATCGCAAAAGTGACTCCCTCTCCCCATGACAGCCAGTGTGGTATAGCAGTTAGAGTGTGAGACTAAGATCTTATTCTTTTTCCTTCTTGCGCCCATAGAAAAAGTGGTAGTAGCCAATCCTGAGTTAATAAATGAAAGAAGCGTTAATTTTCATGAGAAGTAGCTTGGTGTAATGGTTAGAGTGTTGGACCAAGATCTGGAAGGCCCAGGTTCAAATCTTCATTCTTTATGGAAGCTCACTGAGCAGTGGTGGGAGCCAAAAATTTTAGTAACAGGTTCCCATGGTGGTGGGATTCAAACTATGGTGGGATTCAAACTATGGCGTAGCACCAATGGGGCTGGAAGTGGAGACCTTACTTGGCCCGAGAGGGGCTTATTGGCTGAGGCATTCGGTAGGGGGCATTGCTGGAGGCAGAGGCATGTAGCTTAAGGAGCGCCAGTTACTGTGCTGGTCCTTGGGTGGGAAACAAATGTACACAGGTGCAGGCTGCCACGCACACCGGTGCACTTCCTGCTAGACTGCTTCAAGTTCTGCGTGCTACTGCTGAGGAGCGGAGGAGGGGCATAACTAAGGCAAACATCATGTGGCAAAATCACCAATCACTCCTGTGGATTTTCTTGCAAAAGCTGATCTTGGTATATAGAGGCAACAAAGAGCCTAAGCTTGCCTGACCTTTTGCTAAACCACGAGTCTGTTCTCTCTAATTCCCCACTCTAGAAGGGGGAGACTCCCACCACTTCGGGTAACAAACCTATCTCACAGGGTTGTTGTAAGGTTAAAATGGGGAAAATGAAAACAATGTAATCTGCTTTGGGTCCCCATTAGGGAGAAGAGTGACCTAAATGGAGAAAAAATAAAATAAAAAAATAATAACTTGGAAGACTTAACAGGTGGTGTTACCATACTGTGAGGTTTCTCACCTGTCTGTGATAGTACAGGAAAAAATGCATAATGTGTTGACATCGTAGATTGACAGTTTTTTTTTCATATTACAAGCAGAAGAGGAATTCATCATGGCTGTGCTGCTTTGGATAACATCCTCATGGCATGCATGGAGGAAAATAAAAATGATAAAGTTTATGGTGGGAGTAAAAGACTCAGATCTCTTGTATGCGTGGGGCAACCAGTCCAGTCCTGACATTCCATAACCATCTCTTTCAATAGGCACAACCCTTTGAGAACAGAGGAACTGTTTCTTGGGGAAACAGCTGATCAACCAAGTTTGCTATAACTGGGCCTGTCAGATAAAAATGTCTCTGCAGCAAGGGAATGTGTGCTTATCATGTCTGCTGTGGAGCTGCGGTGACCTCTAACAAAGGGAACTCATTGTGTTATTTGCAGCTCAAACGTTCTGGAAAATGTGGCAGCCTTTTCATAGAAATGAATTCTTTAAACTAAACGATTCTCCTTCCTGTCAGCCTCAGTCAGCCCCACACTCTGGCTCTTTTAGTCACCTGGGAAGGTTTGATCCCTAGTCTGTCAGATTAAATGACAGCTGCCACAAGGATGCAAATACAATAGAAAGCTGGAATGCGAAGACTAAAAATAATGCCACCTACTATCAAACTCTGTTTAGGTGATCTGAAATAATCAAGAGTTTCTCAAACCTACATACATTGACTACATAGTTCCCTGTAGTAAAGCAGAAGTCATATTGGAGGAAGTGTAACGTTATTTGCTTTTAAGATGAGCAGCTCACGGTTCAGAAAATTATCCTTCATAACAGTGCTCCACATACTGTGTGTAGGAGAGGTTGTCTTGTCAACTACCTAAACTACCTTGAAATTACCATTCTATTATATTTTTATCCACCTTTTCCACAAGGATGTCAGAGCGGCATGTAGATCTCTCCTTCATTCTCTTTCTTGTATCTTTGCAATGATCCTGTGATGTAGCTAAGGCCAAGAGACAGAGACCAGCCCAAGATCGTGTGGTTAGCTCCATGGCAGATTGCACTTTGAACACATGTCTTTCTAGTCATAACTCAGCTATCCAATAACTATCTCACAATAGCTGCTGTTTCCTTGAACGCTGTAGCTGTTTCCGCACCCAAGTTTCTGTAAATGCACATATCATCTGTGTAGAGTTTACACTTGAATAATTCTCATGTTATATTCAGTGCATGTAAGGATGAATGTTTGATCGAAACTTCACATTTATGCCGGCACTGATTTCATTTGTAAAGAGAACACATGTGGGCTCTTTCAAACAGGTGAATGCAGGACTGTGCAGGATGCATGTGTTTTCAGAGTAACATGTGACTATACTCTTTGGTTTTCTTTGACTGAGAGAGGGATTAAAATACTAGGGAGTAGTTGGATCTTCATAATACTTGCTTTATTTACAAATATACACATAGATCGTAGTGGATGAAAATGAAAGCAGGCAGGCATTATTCAAAATTGTCCTCAGAGTCGTCTTATCAAACTGGCAATATTAGAAGTTACTATTTACGAACCAGGCAGGAACATGTGGGATGTGGCTCAGTGGTAGAACATCTGCTTGGCATGCAGAAGGTCTCGGGTTTGATTCCTGGCATCTCCAGTCAGAAGGCTCAGGTAGGAGGTGATGTGAAAGGTCTCTGCCTGTGATCCAAGGGAGGTGCTGCCGGTTTGCGGAGACACCACTGATTTTAATGGACTTATGGCAGTTGCCTAGAGAATGACTGGCACTTCTCTGGAAGGGAGGGAAGGAGACGCTTGTGTGTCAATTATAATGTTAAAAGGTGGTTTCTCTGCTTCAATATCAGGCAGTGTCATTTGTCATGTGTTACGAAGTGTAATAGGTTTGTGAAGTTGGAACAGGTATATTTGTCTAGGTTTTGGAAAATGAGGGGAACTGCTTGTGCAGTAGCAATGTCCACACTGATTTGTGAGAGGTACTTATCAGCACTTTACGCCTCCCAGAGTTTATTTGGCCCAGACCTGGATGGCACAGGCTAGTCCCATCCTGAGCTAAGCAGGTTTGGTCTTTGTTAGTACTTGGATAGGAAACCACCAAAGAAGTCCAGGATTACTACACAGAGGCAGGGAATGGCAAACTACCTCTGTTTATCTCTTGCCTTGAAAACCCTATAGAGTCACCATAAGTTGACACTTTCTACCGCCAAGTTTATCTGAATTTGGAAAGGGAATAGGTGAGGTTGTGAGCACCCAACATCTTAATGTTCACATTCACCACTTTTAACGTACATTTTAACTTATAATGTATATTTTATAATGGATTTTTAAAAGGTTAACACCAAATAGGGGTTTTCCACCAAAAATGTATGCGCCTTACCTTCTTTTGAGGGCCTTGCAGCTGGTTGTCCTCTGCCCTTCATGAGGAGGACTTGCAAGTCCCTGCTATAGATGTCAGCTTCTGCAGGTGCCCCTTCAGAAGAGCATGCCAGTCCAAGTTAAAAATTATAATGGTTTCCATTTTTTAAAAAAGATGAGGGAAACACCATGTGAAGACAGCAATTCCTCCTTCCACGTAGATAGTTACCCAGGGAATGACTGGTACTTCCCCTTGAGGGAGGGAGATCCTTGTGTGTCAATTATAAGGTAACATTTATTGAAGGTGGTTCCTCAAACAATAACTATGTTTATTCAGTATTCAATATGCCTTTTCATTGATGATGAACACGAAGTCAAACACAGATAACAGACAAGACATGCCTTATATGCCTCATGTTTCCATGTGGAATTCTGAAAGGTTTTGTTCGCTTGTTTGTTTTATTTTGTTTTGCATTTAATAATGTGATGAATGTTGGTGGCAGCAACAGGGCAGAACATGGCAGGAAACCGAAGAGAGATTGCACAGATATGTTGAATTTCTTAGCACAAATACTTCCAATTTGTTGGAACCCCATTAAATAGTTTATCAAAAGTTTAACAGTGGTGGCTGAAACTTTTGAACAGACCACAGGCCAAGCCACCAGCAACTGACTGTCTTTAGTGTAGCAGTGTCAAGCTCTAAAGGACAAACTTGGCCAGACTGTTGATCTGAAAGGTTGCCTAGCAACTGACAGTTCTATGGGATCTCTTGGGCTAAGGTCAGTCCTACAGTAGCCAAGGAAACCACCTGCCAGTTAATACTGAGAGTGAGGGATTTTGACATATTTAATGAAATGTAATTTTAATATGCTTAAAACTTAAAACTGTTCCTATGCATTGGGAAGAGGTAGCTATCCAAAATTCATTAAAGAGCTCTGTTCCCCCCCAAATGTGATAGGTATAAGGGGTTAAATATATTTTGCTTATTTATATGCTTATATTCTTCTCATTCCTAAATGTTAGCTTTTATGTGATCCAGAACCTAGAAGTACTACTAATTGTCAATATTATCAATTGCTGCTCAAAATAGAATTTAGATATCTATATTGAGTTTGGCTTGGGTAGAAACTGTGGAAGATTTTGGAGTCCTCTCACCTATGACTAAGAAATTGCTCATGGATTAAAAACCTATTTAAGGGGATGGGATCTCGGCCAGGATGTATACCCATCCAAACCTGGACTGATAGCTGAGGTAACAAGGTAGACAGTTTCAGGGTTGGTTGCTTTTAAAAGTAAGCAAACTGTAACACCTTTGTATGCTCAGTTCCCCAGGCAAGGAAACTTAATTTTTTTTTTAAAAAAAAAAACTTCATTCACACTCCTGTTAAACTAATCCTTCTCTCTCAAACAACACACCATGCAAAATCTAATTATCAATCTCCCTCACCAGATATTGTTCTTACCAGTGCACAACTGCTATTGACTGGTTCAGAGCATTGCTCTGATTGGTTCATGTGTTGCTGAGTTATGCATCTGTGTTCTATTTGCCACAATCCCATGCCAACTGTTTGGGACAATAGCATTATTGGTAAAGGGTCATTGCTAGGTGCAATCTTTGAAATGGCCTCTTGGTCACCATCTAATAACATAACTGGGATGCACTAGGACTTAAGGGGATGGGATGTGAAATTCTGAAAGTAGATTCTGAAAAGTAGATTCTGATTCTGAAAAATAGAATCAGTAGATTCTAGATTCTGAAAGTAGATGCTGAAAAGATAGGTAAAATCCTAAGTGGGAAAAGAATTAGCAAGAACGTCTTGTTTGCATACATCCCTATAGAAACCATCCCTATAGAAACCTATAAAAACCATTAAAAACATGGAGAACACAATTAAACATTCATTTTAACTAGACAAACTAGTTGAATGTGCTTCTGAAATTTCTACTGTCCCCCTGACAATGTTTTTTTCTATTGTATCCTGAAAATCTTTCTGATGGGATACAAGATAACTGACTCTATTCCTAAGAAGGGGTAAAACTGCCGAGAAAATAGCATTTTCAGTAGGAAAAGAGTTGGAGAAAAGATAGGACACTCTTTTGCCTCACAGTAGTCTTCTGCTTCAAAGTGCAGATCCAGTGATCCAAACATATTTGTAGAAGTCTTTGGGGAGAGGGGATTGAAAAACAGAACTACACAGAATATCTGTTCTTCCTTAAATAACTACACACAATTGCCTCTTTAAGGGCGTTTCCCCACTCAGCATGATCCCCGCTATGATTGGTTCATGGCATCCCTGGCGCGCGCTCGGGCGTCCCCACGACCCCGCGGTCATCAAAAAGCACCCTTTGCAAGAGCGCCAGGGATGCCACGCGCCGAGGGGGTGTGACAGCGGCAGCGTCGGGGTGGCTGCGCTGTCGCTGCCCCTCTCGTGGGGAGTGCTGGGGGACCCCGCGCTACTCTCCTCAAGTAGCGCAGGGCTTAAGGTAAGTGGGGAAAGGCCCTATGATGACAGCGGCAATAAGAGGCTGTGGAAATACTGGTGGTCATCAATTTGAGACTATGAAAACCAGCTGAAATGGATGCTTAACAATCATGTAAACATCTCATATAGCAGTCCTTTTATGTTAAACCCTCACTAGAAATAGCTACAAGTGCTGGAAATATATGTGCATTTATCTAAAAGATAATGATTAAAAATCTCAGAAAAAGGCACCTGCCTATTTCTTCCTTTGATTGCCTGGGCTTCTTCAATTTTCTCTCTTAATATGCTCAATAGTGCTGTGATTTTTTTTCACCTGCTGCTTTAAATTTCTGTCTCATTTCAATGCTCCTTTGAAATCATTTTCCTTATTTTACCACACACCTGTTTTTATATTCTCCAGAATCATACATTATTGAATTCTGTGACTGATGCTGCATCTCTAGAGCTCAAATCAGGCCATATTAAGGTTCTCCAATGTGATGACCAATTCTAGGGATCATTAGTTCTAGAATACCTCCTAATTAGAGTACGCTTGGCTTTCCAACAGACAGTCCCCAAATTAAAGTATCTCAATTTTTTGCAACTGAGGAGTGGCCACAGACAGACTGTTAGTCTCCTGTGAGTGTCTTCAGTTATGAGAAGTTTGAATTAACATATCAATATCAAATCTATGAACTTTGGTTGTCAGCTGCAGTCTGGGGTAATAGAGGTGTTTTTTTTTTTTTGGAGGGTCATCATAGAGTCCCCAGTGAAGGCTGCAATGAAGGCTGCAAAAAACACCGTTCATGTTTTTTTGCTAATTGTTTTGATTCTCCACTTGTTGGTTTTGTAGATCCATGTATACTGAATCACATTGTATGGTCTTTCTAGACCAGGGGTAGGGAACCTGCGGCTCTCCAGATGTTCAGGAACTACAATTCCCATCAGCCTCTGTCAGCATGGCCAATTGGCCATGCTGGTAGGGGCTGATGGGAATTGTAGTTCCTGAACATCTGGAGAGCCGCAGGTTCCCTACCCCTGTTCTAGACAGTTTACATATATGTATAAATGCTGATTTGTGGATGTACATATTGCAATGAGAAAATGTAACAGTTGATGGTAAAAAAAATCTGTTCAAGGATAGAAAACGGCATGCAAATACATCATGTGTGCAATTTATGCAAATGACAACAAGATCAAAATGGGAGTGTAGGGGTCAAAATACCTGGGATGAGAATGCTTCTAATAAGTTTCCAGCGAAAGTAGTTGGTCAGACATTACCATTGTTCCTCTGCAATGCACTTATATTTGCAGCTTACATATTACAGCTGCAGCTTACATATTACAACCCCATAGGGTTTTCAAGGCAAGAGATGTTTAGAGGTGGTTTGCCATTGCCTGCATCTGCATAGCGACTCTGGACTTCTTTAGTGGTCTTCCATCCAAATACTAACCACAGCCAACCCTGCTTAGCTTCTGAGGTCTGACAAGATTGGGCTAGCCTGGCCCATCCAAGTCAGTCCTACAGTAAGTAAATCCCTTTTAATTATGATAAATAAAACCACCATAAGCTAAAATTTCCTCCAGAACTGAAAATACTGACTTGTGGACACAATTTATAAAACTGTGGAAAGGTGGCCTCAGAGAGCAGGTCTCCAGTGAGTTTTTCCCTCCAGCCCTGTATTAAACTTAGGATGTGAAAGGTATTATCTGCTTGAGGAAGTTCACTGCACATTCTTGGGAATCAAGACCAACATGAGTAGCTACGGTGAAGAGATCCTCCATTTTCCTGCCTACTGAATCTGTTTACGATCAAACCCCCAGCTGGCCAAGACTATTGTCCATAGACTTAGGCCCCTTCGGCACACACAAAATAATGCGTTTTCAAACCACTTTCACAACTGTTTGCAAGTGGATTTTGCTATTCTGCACAGCTTCAAAGAGCACTGAAAGCAGTTTGAAAGTGCATTATTCTGCATGTGCGGAATGAGCCTTAGCTCAAACCATGCAGATTTATGGCTGCATCTTGGCTCCTTTATAATGGTTTCCTTCCCCCACCCCTGCCCAACCTTGCATGCCTGTTGTCATTGTACTGATTTCAAGCTAGCTTTTCTCCATGTTTTCTCAAACCACCTTTGTGCCGAAATGTAAAAAAAAAAAAAAAAAAATCTCGGTCATTTTTTGCTGAATCTGTATGTTTTGCCAAGTTTCCTGAAGTTCTACCCACACTGCCTTTTTGTCATTTCCCCTGAGAAGTCTCTGTTCTCTGACAATTTTTAAAAAAACCTTGCTTGCAGTCAATATGCAATATAACCATGAACCAGAACACAATTGGGGGCATATTTTTCTTCCTTTTTATGAATCAGTTTTCCCCATCTGCACCACCTGTCTTCTTATATGCACTGAATATACCAATTTAACGTTGATTTTTGTGGGGAGAGGGGCTGGAGGGAATAGAAAAATGTATCATGCCCTTCCACCTTTTTTAACATTCCCCTTTCTCCTGAGACATACATTGATATTCCTCTCCATCCCTCTCCAAGAGTGATCTTCCAGCACTCCCCAGTCCCACCCTACTCCTCAGTTCTACCCTACTCCCGTCTGTGTGAGGGATCACATGGGATTCTTCTCTTTCCTGATTCAATAGTGTCTATCAGTGGATCTTCTGTCACACCTCAATTTACACTGAATAGATGCTTTTATTAAAATCAAAATTTATATTTGCAAAGAGGTTTGTATAGATCTGATTTTTGCACACACCTGGGTAGGGTTGCCAGCAGTGGTGGGATCCAAACATTTTAGTAACAGGTTCCCATGGTGGTGGGATTCAAACTGTGGCGTAGCACCAATGTGGCTGGGTGGGGCACAATGGGGGCGTGGCTGGGCATTCCAGGGGTGGGGCATTCCGGGGCGGGGCTATGGCAAGGACGCAGCCGCTGCGCCGGTCCTTGGGTGGGAAACGAATGCACGCAGGCGCAGGCTGCCATGCACACTGGTGCACCTCCTGCTACACTGCTTCAAGTTCTGCGCACTACTGGTGAGAGGAGGAGCGTAACTAAGGCAAAAATCACATGGCAAAATCACCAATTAGTAACCCCCTCTCAGCACACACAAATAATTAGTAACCTACTCTCGGAAACCTATGAGAACCTGCTGGATCCCACCTCTGGTTGCCAGGTCCCACTGGCTGTTGGCAGAAGACGAGGAGCCATGATTGCCAAATCCAGGTTGGGAAATTTTTGGATATTTGGGGATAAAGCCTTGGAGGGCAGGGACTTCAGTGGAGTACAAGGTTTTAGAGCCTCTTTCCCCAAAGCATCCATTTTCTCGAAGAGAACTGAACTCTTTATTTGGAGGCTGCCATTCCTACCCCCGCTTCCCTCCAGTCTTAAAATTCAGTAGCCAGGAGGCAGGACAATATATCCCACTGGCAGGACATGATAGCAGGGAGGGAAATCGTTACCATCAGCTCTACAAATCCAAAAATAATGAATGTGAAGGATCTGTCTCCAGCCAAGAAGAGAAGGGGGTCTAGAAAGTGTGTGTGGAGAAGAGCGAGGAAAGGAAAAAGTCAAGCCCTCCAAATCCACCAAGACAAGGAAGACCTTCACTCCTGGATGCTGTGTCTCCTCTGAAAATGGAAGGGTGGGCGCTGCTGCTGCTCTCATCCAGGGGTGAGCAGAGCTTTCTGTTTACTACAGTGGGTCACAGGAGACTGGGGGGCGGTGAAGGTGTCAGTGGGAGATGCCGCTTACAAAGGCACACAACTGGAAGGAGGGTGCAGGGCAGCACAGAAGCTCTCTATCTTGATGTAGCAATGAAGCACCTGTGAAAAAATAACAAGGGCGGTGCACGGCAGACTCCACTGGGATGAAAGTGCTGACATGCGAGAAAGGCGATCTTTCACCGGCTCCAGTGTTCAAAGGCAAGCCCAGCTTGAAAACTTTGAGAACCAGCAAAAAGCAGGGAAAAGCTTGTAGTATAGAATCCACTTCTGAAATTGATTCAGTGTGAAGCCTGACAGAAACAGATGAAATTACAGAGTAAAATGTTTAGTGTAGAAGTGTTCTTGGATACAGAGTTTGCAAGCCTTTCTGGCTGAAATCTTCCATCATCTCTATTTGACCTGTGTCTTATATTTTAACCTGTCCTTCCTCCAAGGAGCTTGGGGTTCTTACTTGTTCATGGTTCTCTTCTAGGATTGCCTGGTACTCCCCCCCCCCTCCAGCCATGAAAAGGTAATGGGGGTGGTTGTGGTGGTAAGAACATAAGAACAAGCCAGCTGGATGGATCAGACCAGAGTCCATCTAGTCCAGCTCTCTACTACTCGCAGTGGCCCACCAGGTGCCTTTGGGAGCTCACATGTAGTCTTGGTAGCTCCAGATTGGGAAACTCCTGGAGATTTAGGAATGGAGCCTTAGGAGGGCAGGGACCTCAACAGGGTACAGTGGCATGTTCATCCTCCAAAACATCCATTTTCTTCAGAGGAACTAATCTCTGTAGTCTGGAGATGACTTATAATTTCAGAGGACCCCCAGGTCCCATCTGGAGGCATCCTGATTCTCTCCACTTTATTGTCACAGCTGTATGTGAATTAGGTTACACTGGAATATGGTGATTGGCCCAAGATCATCCCCAAGGTGGACAGGGAGGAGTCAGCACAATAGAACAGAGGATTAGGTAAACTGGAAAACACCATATGGACTTGGACAGATGGGAAAGTACATGAATATATGCAAAGGTTGAGCCAAGTGATGAAAATGGAGATGAGTTTGGCGTAAGCATTTTGAATATCTTAGCTAGGGTAGATGCATCATTGGGAAGGTCAGCAAGGAAGATGTTACAGTGATTGACAAGAGGTGAGGAGTAGAATAAACTTGGGTTTGAATAGTTGCTCAGAAAAAAAAGAGAGCAGTTCTTGGAAATTTTAAATAGTGACACCAAAAAGAATTGGGCCCTTGACTCTCAGTGAGTTATGGAAATAGATGAAAGCTCACCATGACTTTCGCAACTGACAGAATGTATTTTGAACCATTCTATTAATGCACAGTTCAGCAGTGGTGTCCAGTAATGGTGTCTTCTAAGTGTAAAGTTAGGGTTCAATCATATGAGGACACACGGCAGAAGAATGAATGAATGTAATAGGTTATCCTCAGCTTATCTGTCTGCTTTCTAAATACTATTGCCTGAAGCTCCTCCCTCCTAGCCTGAGGGATCCTCTGGAAACTTCCATCTGCTATGTTCTTATAAGGATGTGTCTCTAAATTACAGTGATCACTACACAGTGTTTCTTCAAAAATGCATTTTCACTAGAGATCTGCCAGTATCTTTCAGTAGATGCTCTGGGGACAGGACTAGGGTAACTACTCTGAAGGTAGGGTTGCCAGACTTTTGCCAGGGGCAGGGTATTACCCACTTTGGGCCTCCTCTCCCCAATGCCATCCAGCAGAGCAGCAGAACTTTACCAAGCTTCAAATCTAAACCTCAAAGCCGGGGGGGGGGGGGGGGGATATCACTTCTGGAAGTGACATCATCATGTTGCTACTGCTGAGGGAGACAATCTAGTATTTGGCCAAATCTCTATGGTAAAAATTCTACCATAGAGGTTTTGCTCCAATACCAGAATGTCACCCTCATTTTTGGCGATGTGATGTCATCAGTAATGGAAGTAACATCCTCTTGCTGGCAAGGCCTAGGCTTCATCTAAAGCCTGGAAAAACTCTGCACTCCCCCTCCCTGGTTGCCAAGGGGTGCCTGGCAACCCTACCTCAAGGTGAGAATGGAAGTTGTCTCAGAGTTACAACTAATCACCAGACTGTAAAAAAACAGTTATCCTGAAAAACATGGCAGGTGTGGAGGGCAAGCTTTATGGCAACACAATCGCACTGAGCTCTCTCCCATTGTCAAATTCCAACTTCCCCAGACATTGCCTGCAGATATCCAGGAGCTTCTGAAGGCAGAGTCAGCAACCCTACAGGGCTGAGCTTAGTCCAGTGAGGGAATGTAGGGCAGCCATGTTGTGGCTCGTCACAGTAGCACAGGGAGCACGTGGTATGTGAAGATGGCCATCACGCTGTTCTCCCAGAGCGAGAATTGTCCTTCTGTTCCTTCTCTTTGATCCCTTTTCAGACATTTCGCAAATTGTTTTGTTGATTTGGAGACTGAGGATAGCCTAATATAATTACCCTTGTAGCAGGCTCTGCATCTTTAACTTCCCTTAAATATTTCATTGTATTAGTTATGTTTCTTGATGCTAAAACACACATTGTTAAAAAAACAGACAAAAATATTCCTCTTCCCAGTAACCCAAAACTTAGCCTTGAAGAGACTTGATCAAATAGCTTCCTACATCTCCCATGCATTATTTACCAAGGGCATCATTCAGAGCTGTCCTTGTTGACACCTTTAATTAGTTGCATTGAAACTGGTCCTGACAGGTCTTGGCCTGCCTGGTTTGCAGAATGTCCTCTTGCACTGCTAGGTCATGTCTCCTTGGAAAAGGCCTATGAAATACTTAAGATTTAACTATGAAATGCCTCTATAGATGACAAAGTGACCAGCAGCCACAAGTAACAAATATTACTTCTGTCAGCCAAATCAGGGCTGAGTCTCTCGAGAGGGGAGATAAAAAGTTAGGATTAAGCTGATAAAGCATCCTTATGCCTTTCTTCAGTGCCTGAATGTAGTCATTCAAGAGCCAATTCATTTTCATTTGGAGAATTCATTACCCCGTAATCAACAGTGCACTAGTACCGATTTAACTCAAGGCCGATTCAGATGTCCAAGATGTGACCCTTCACTGTGCCGTGGAAAGTTAATTTTGCATTATACAGTTCTGGCTAGCTGTTTTGTACGATGTCCATTCTTCTTCCACATTTGATTCTGTGTCCTGGGTTAGGATAATAAGGTTATTTGCAGGTTACCATTTTTTTACTCAAATGGTAGACAAGGGCTTTTTTCCACCCAAACCTTTAAAAATGTTTTGAGGCAGGAAATAAAACCTTTCCTCCGTGAAGTTCCACATTGTTTTTACCCCAAAACATTTTATTTCCAGCCTCAAAACGTTTTAAATAAATCCCCTATTTAAAATGATCCTCTGCTTGAAATGTTTTGACAATGTCTTCAGGTGCTGTGTGATCTATTCAGTACATTTCCCATCCTTCTCTGCTTCCCTGGATTTCCTCCACAGAGCCATTTTCTGAGCACACTCAGTTCCCCCTTGCCTGTTTGTTCGCAGCATGTCTCTCTCTTTGTTCTTTTATTTGGGAGGGAGGCAATCTTCGAATCACTGAGTATATAGGGAGCATAGAATACAGCACTGGGCTGTGAAGCATTGACGCATCAATTTAACACAGAACTCAAAAACAAAAAAAAGGGAAAAATTATGTAATGGTGGCCAGGAATCGTTTTGAGGGGCTGAATGCAAACAAGCATCATTGTAAAAGGGGAGAGGATGGAAAATGCTTTAAAACATAGGTGTCAAACTCGCGGCCCTCCAGATGTTATGGACTACGGTTCCCATCAACCCCTGCCAGCATGATGTTGGCAGGGAATGATGGGAACTGTAGTCCATAAAATTTGGAGGGCCACGAGTTTGACACCTGTGCTTTAGAAGGTTTTAGGGGATTTATTATTGGAAGATGAGTTGGTTTCCCATCAAAAAAAGGGGGAGTTGACATGTGCCGTTTCTGGGAGATTCCTCTGTGTGCCGTATTCCATGTAATTTTGTGCATGCGGGGGAGAAATGCCAGACTCTATTTCCCACATACTTTTTTGACTGTCAGCTTGATAAGGGAGAAACTTTTTGCCCCAGTGGCTCAGATCAATACAACTCAAAAGCAAAAAGAAACAACTTGTTCTCCTCCTGTCTATTAGAGATGCGCACCTTACAAGCTTGGTAGTTCAATACTTCTCACGGATTTCAAAAATGAAAAATGCAATGATGAAATCTTTAAAAAATGAAAATGAAGACGTGTATGAATTATGGAAAAGGATATAACATAATCACCAATTTATCTTTTTATAACGTCAGTTCTAAAGATAACTTTCACCATCCTAACCTACAAATGTTTCTGACTATATGTATATTTTAATTTTATGCCAGTAAAGGTATTTGTACTTGTACTAATACAATTATTTTGTGTATAACAGCTTTTTTTGGCGGGGAGGGGGGAGCATCTCACATTCAAAGTTGTCTTCCTTTTGAGTAAATAAGCTAAGTATAAATCTTCCTCCCATCTTTCCTTCCTTGAGAAGTTTGATTGTGCCAACTGGACTCCAATTATTTCTTGTTGCCCTGGAACTCATGTTCTAGTTATTCATGTGTAGCTAGGGTTGCTAGTTCTGGGTTGTGAAATTTCTGGAGATAGTTTGGCGAGATGGAGCTCGGGGAGGGGAGGGATTTCAGTGGGACATAAATAATATACCATAGAGTCCACCTTCCAAAGCAGTCATTTTCTCCAGAGAAACTAATCTCTGTCACCTGGAGGTTAGAGGTTCTATGAGTAGCTGATGTTCTTCATGTGGTTGACCTGACATGAGGACAGATTTGGGTAACAATCAGACTTGTCAGTACTGGCCTGGGAACTTCCTGGAGATGTGGGGTGGTGCCTGTGGAAGGGTTTTGGAAAATGTCCAGGACTATTAAACCAGAATCCAAAAAATACCAGAAAAAAGGTGGTCCACACCCCAATCACATGACAAAAAGGAGGACAGTAAGTGTTATCATCATGACCTAAACTCGTTTCCCTGTGTGACAATGCAACAAAGCTAATTCTCAGCAAAGGTGGTTTTGGCTTCATTCTAACACTTTGGCCCCTGTCCATTGCTCCTCCCAAAATTGCCAAAGAGGGGCATTTTGGTTGTTATAAACACAATTGTGAAATTGTCTCCCCCTTTGAAACAACCAATGTGAAGTAATAAAGACCCCCAGAGGTATAAACATCTCCCCAAACTTTTTCAGTGCATTGTGAAAGCAGTCTGTTCTCTTTTTCTTGTATTTTTAACTATCAATTGTTAAGAAGTATTGTTCTCTTCCCCTCATAGCTGCAACTTTTATCTGCTAATGCCAACTTAAAGCCAATATTGTGTATTGTCTAGATACCTTATCTCTCCCTGGACTTACTGCTGGAAATATTCTCATAATGAGCCACCTCTGAAACAAAACAAACAAAACAAAGGGAAATTTCTCAGAGATTCCACATCTGCTTGCCAATCTCTGGGTGGCACCTGGAGAGCTCTGGCTATTACAATTGAACTCCAGATTTCCTGGATCAGTTTCCATGGCAAAATGACTGTTTTGGAGGATGGATTCTATGACATTATATATCCTACTGAGACCCCTCCCCAAACCTCTGGCTCCACCCCCAATATTTCTCATCCCAGAGCTGGCAACTGGAATTCCACACAAGCCAACCTGACTAAATTCATTTGCGTCCAGATGTGCAGATGCTTTGCTGGTAAATAACCACAGGACCACATCTTGGAATTGAATGGGCTGCAGCCCTTTTATTACTTACATCCTTACACAGAAGCTGGGCGTCAAGAGGAGCACATCCAATCAGCAGCCAGTCAGCACCCTTGGCTGACCTTGGCACCAACCCCAATTCTTATTGGGGAGGACAGATAGGTGTATGGCCACCGGGGCACCTGCCTTTTGTGGCCCCTAACTGCTGGGGTGTCAGGCTCAAACTTGCAGAGGCCTCCGTGGCATGCCCATGAGCCCGCCCCACCCCAAGCCTCTTAAGGAGGCCCCCAACCACGAGTAGGTCCGTTCCATAAGCTCGGCTTCCCCACCAGGATGTGCTCCTCACCCAAACCGCCAGGGCTGCAACAATAAAGCAGCCCGCCCAACCCTTAAACCTAGGGAGGGCGGGTGGGTCAGTTTTGCTCCCGGCGTCAAAAGAGGCCAGGCAATCGCATGCTGCCTATTATATAGGGAGCATGCTCCACCCTTTCCAACTTGTGCACATCATGCGATCAGGGCTGGGTGTGGCTGCCCAGCCGGCCCAGGGCATGCATGGTCCCCACCCTGGAGCTCCCTCTGTGCCCTGCCCCCTGTCACAATTACGGCCTGGTTGAATCTAGGCCATTATTTTTTTAAGTCAGCCCCCAGAATATCCTATATCAATGAGATGCATGCTATTTCTGTCATTGGCTTACCAAAATGTTCGTGATCTGTGCATACTTTAATCCTAAAGGATATACTTATTTCTCCCCTCTAAGGCATAGTGACATACCTCAATTTGAGGACCATCTTATGCTTCCTTCTCTTACCAATAAGTACTGTACTAGCTGCCCACAGAACAACCCTGTGAATATGCGTCACAGTTTATCACCAGCAGATGGTAGCTGTTGCCTCAAATATTCTTTAAAAAGTCATCTTAGTAGTCCCATCTTTAGTATGCAGAGGCTTGCAAACACTAACCTCATGAGCTGTCACTTAATTGTCAAAAGCATCAAGCATTAGCCCAGAGCCTTGTTTCATTTCTGTAACTCTTTGTACTCGGGAATGTGATTGATGCTGAGGTCACCATGTTCCTTCTCTTCGACAGCCATTTAAGTTGCAGTGCTCTTACTACAATGAAGATCAAAGTCCTGAAGCCATCACGATCAGAATTGGAACTCTGTCAGGCGGGTTTGCAAATTCAACAAATACCAAATGCCTATTCTTAAGAGCTAATTCACACAATACAAAACCCTTGTGGCTGCCACAAGGACTATGTTTCACACAAACACATGGCATTTAATGTGCCCCATCACAACCATTTAACAGGTAAAAAAGGGGCTTCACCTTGCCTTCTATGTCATTTTTCAAAACCCAAGATGGACCTGGAGACCTAGACCCCTCTGCTCCTCGGGGGTGAATTTACTGGAGGTTTCCAACCCCAGACAAGTTCGGCTGACCACTACTAGGGCCAGGGCCTTTTTGGCCCTACCCCTCATCTGGTGGAATGAGCTCCCAACTAAGATCAGGGCCCTGCAGGACATCTGTGAGTTCCACAGGGCCTGTAAGGCTTTTATATCTTGCCAGCCGGCCTGAACGGTACATCGTGACCTCCCATGGGTACCTACTTATGGGTTTTTATCACCATCTTACTGTTTTACTGTTTTGCTGTAACGTTTATGTGGTGTGGCTGTTGTTCACACCAGTTTTATTGTATTGTTTTAACTGTTTTTATATTGATGTTTGCCACCCTGAGCCCTATCGGGAAGGGCAGGATACAAATCTAAAATATAAAAATAAAATATAAAAGAAGATTTGGATTTTATATCCCACTTTTCTCAATCGTAAGAAGTCTCAAAGTGGCTTACGAACTTCCCTTCCTCTTCCCACAACAGACACCTTGTAAGATAGGTGAGTTTGGGAGAGTTCTGAGAGAACTGTGAATAGTCCAAGGTCACCCACAGGGTTCATGTAAAGGAGTGGAGAAACAAACCCAGTTCACCAGGTTACAGTTCACTGCTCATGTGAAGAAGTGGGGAATTAAACCAGATTCTCTCTAGGGCTGGTCGCATCCATTAGCAGCAGTGGAGCAGCAGTGGCGTAGGAGGTTAAGAGCTCGTGTATCTAATCTGGAGGAACAGGGTTTGATTCCCAGCTCTGCCACCTGAGCTGTGGAGGCTTATCTGGGGAATTCAGAGTAGCCTGTGCACTCCCACACACGCCAGCTGGGTGACCTTGGGCTAGTCACAGCTTCTCGGAGCTCTCTCAGCCCCACCTACCTCACAGGGTGTTTGTTGTGAGGGGGGAAGGGCAAGGAGATTGTCAGCCCCTTTGAGTCTCCTGCAGGAGAGAAAGGGGGTATATAAATCCAAACTTCTTCTTCTTCTTCTTCTTCTTCTTCTTCTTCTTCTTCTTCTTCTTCTTCTTCTTCTTCTTCTTCTTCTTCTTCTCGGCCCTTGCTGGGCTTCCCATAAATTGGCTGTGATTTGATGGCACTTTACACACAGAGTGCCAGTTCAAACAATGGAGAGAGTCTGTACTAGTTTGGCTGGAATTAGAGAGGCTTATGCTCAATATTCCTGCACAGATGTGAATGTCAGTGAGTGACATTCTCTCCAGGGCTGGTCGCATCCATTAGACATACATAAGGAATTGCCTAGGGCATCAGAAGCAGAGGCATGCCACCCAGCCCTATCACCACCCTGGCTACCTACCATATTGGGCTCTACCTTGGCAAGCAAAACCCTGGGAGGTGTCCCCAGCTCCAGTGGGTGCCATGGAGGGAGCCTGTTGCTTTCCACTCACCCTCCTTCTGCAATGGAACAGGGCAGGCAGGTCATCTTCCCTCTTCCCTCCTCTCTTCCTTGGGACAAGGAGGGCATGCAGTAATCTCCCATGTCCACAGCATGGTGCCGGGCAAGGTAGATGTGCAGCAGCTTCCCACATCCCCATAGTACAGCAAGAATGGTGTTTTGGGGATCCCAAGGGGAAAATCCCTTCCTGCGGAGTTTAATTAAAGCCAGCCCGTCTCCTGGGACAGCAATCAAACTTTCCTGGAAAAGGCAGCAGGGAATCTGGCAGCTTGCAGTTCCTCTCACTTCTGCACCAACGCAGAAGCTGGCTCTTGTCCAAGTCAGAGTTTATTCAAAGACAGATAAGAAACATGGGCTCCCAGACTGAGTACAGGAACCAGAGAGATGCATACAAAGGCAATATAGTTACCCAGGCTAGAAGAAGAAGAAGAGTTTGGATTTATATCCCCCCTTTCTCTCCTGCAGGAGACTCAAAGGGGCTTACAATCCTCTTGCCCTTCCCCCCTCACAACAAACACCCTGTGAGGTAGGTGGGGCTGAGAGAGCTCCCAGAAGCTGTGACTAGCCCAAGGTCACCCAGCTGGCGTGTGTGGGAGTGCACAGGCTAATCTGAATTCCCCAGATAAGCCTCCACAGCTCAGGTGGCAGAGCTGGGAATCAAACCCGGTTCCTCCAGATTAGATACACGAGCTCTTAAGCTCCTGCACCACTGCTGCTCCAGAGCTAGCCGTTGCCCTGGATGAAACTGATAACAGCTCGGGCAGGATGGCATTGTCTGGGGTGAAGGGATAACCCAGAGGAATGGCAGCTATCTTTCTCGAACTGTTCATACAACATGTGCTATGTAGCATGATAATGCAGCATACCGTCCATGCGGAAAACCCTCTCCTGTACAGGTTGCAAATGCCATCTGCAAAATAAAGCTGTCCAAGTCATTAGAACGTGGAATTTGCTGCCAGAGGATGCAGGGGTGTCCACAGGCACAGACAGCTTTAAAAGGGGATTGGATTCACAGAGGAGAGGTCTATCAGCAGTTGCTGGCCATGGTGATTAAAGGGAGCCTTTACATTCAGAAGTGATACCAGTGCCCAGAAGCAGTAATCAGGGCAAGGCCTGGAGCTCTGTCTCCTGTTGTTGGATCTCCAGAGGAATTGGTTGGCCACTGTTTGAGACAGAATGCTGCTGTAGATGGACTGGTCTGATTCAGCAGGATTCTTCTTGGTCTCAAAGGTGGTATGTTCTATTATGTACTTGACACAGGGCTTTGTTCTTCTCACTTGTCACTGATTTTTGTGTGAGATAAGCTCCCACTCCCTCTCTGTCTACAGCATGCCACTCTGATATGCTGTTTCTTGAGAGAGAAAGGCTTATTATTATTAGAGAGTACAGGGGAAAGCTCAGAGGTTCTAAAATAGCTGGGCTTTGGACAACATAAAAGACCCAGGCAGATGCGAGGAGGGTATATGGTAGCTTCCAACACAGCAGATACCCCATCCTAGTCTGTCTAAAATCCTTGGGCTAGCACTAATTCTTCCTCACCCTAACATACATGACAGTCTTGTTGTGAGGATAAGATGAAAGATGGAGGAATTATGTCCTCTACTCTTAAAGGAAGGGCAAAATAAAAACTATGTGATCACTTGCTAGAGTTGCCAGGTCCCCATTGGGCACGGGCAGGGAGGTGGAGGACTCTTGGTGTTGCCAGATTCAGGTTGGAAAACTCATAGAAACTTGGGGTGGAGCCTGGAGTGGACAGGGACCTCAGTGGGTCCATCTTCCATAGAGTCCATCTTCCATAGAGTCCATCTTCCATAGAGTCCACCATAGAGTCCATCTTCCAAGGCTTCCCTTTTCTTTGGGGGAATTGATTTCTGGAGTCTGGAGATGAGCTGTAATTTCTGAGGATCCCTAGGTCCCACTTAGAAGCAGCATCCCTATTGCATCCCTACTCACTTGAAAACGAGTTAAAGCAGAGGAAACTTCATTCCTGTCTTGCTATATGTGGTTGATAGTATTGTATTGCGGGTGTAATACTATCAACCACATCTTTGCATAACAACATAATGCTATCAACCACATCTTTGCATAACAAGTTCCACCCAAACACTTACTAATTGGTTCCCCACCCTGGGACTTGGACAATATATACCCCAAACATTCCCTTCTCTCTGGACACAGTGTGTAACAGACTTCTCTCTGTGATGCACTTCTGAAGATGCCAGCCACAGATGCAGGCGAAACATTAGGAACAAGATCCACCAGACCATGGCCACACAACCTGGAAAACCACCAGAACCAGTTGAATCAAGCCGTGAAAGCCTTCAACAATATATAACCTGCAGTGTCCACAAATTAATAAATGGTATTTTGCTATCTCCTATGAGACCTAGATCAAATTAACCCTGGATCTCCCTAGAAGCTAAAGTGACCAAACCGAGGCTATCCTACTTTGGCCATGTCACAAGAAGATAAGTGTTGCTGGAAAAGATAATAATGCTAGCAAAAGTTGAAGGCAACCTTTATAAAGGAAGCCATGGCCCTCAGTTTGCAAGACGTGAGCAAGGCTGTTAATAATTGGTCATTAATTCATAGGTTCGAAGCAATTTGTCAACACTTAAACATACACATATGAGACCTTTTGAATTATTGCTTTGATTATTATTTATTTTAAACATTTCCTGACTACTTGGGATCAATTTTAGAGCTGGGATTTATTTTATAGTTTCTTGCAATTCAAGATGAAAGCATAGTCATCTTTTCCCCAATCAAAATAATGATGCTAGAACCGATGTTCAAATGGATGTCTATTTTTGTATATAAATTGCAGAAGAGTGGCACATTAGATACATGTGCCACAAAGAAATGCTGTAAAATTATCTTCAAAATAGGAACAAATTGGGAAAACTAGCAAAGAAAATAGGTGGGCTAAAAAGACGAGTTCATGTTGGAACAGAAGTAAATGAAAATGTTATAATTGTATTTATGCAGCTGTTTTTTGGAACTGTGCTCTGAAACGAACTTGCAATCAATGCAGATGTTTTAATTCACGGGTAGTGTTACCATTGCCTTGACCTCCTAGATCCATGGTGGCGAACCTTTGACACTCCAGATGTTATGGACTACAATTCCAATCAACCCCTGCCAGCATGGCCAGCAGGGGCTGATGGGAATTGTAGTCCATAACATCTGGAGTGCCAAAGGCTCGCCACCACTGTCCTAGATAGTCCAAACCAGCCAGATCTTGCCAGATCTCAGAAACTGATCAGGATCAGCCAGATTAATACTTGGATGGGAGACTGCCAAGGAATACATGATAAACCTCTGTCTATTGTAGTGTCTCTGAACTGTCCCTAAGTGCTAAATTAACTAAACTGAGGATATCATACTTTGGCCACATTATGCAAAAACAACAGTTACTGGAGAAGACAATAACGGTAGGAAAAGTTGAGGGCCACAAGAAAAGCGGAAGACCCAACATAATTGATTCTGGCCTGCATCAACAGGAGTGTAGTGTCTAGATCAAGGGAAGTAACCGTACCACTCTATTCTGCATTGGTCAGACCTCATCTGAAATACTGTGTCCTGGGCACCACAATTCAAGATGGATGTTGACAAGTTGGAGTGTAGGGGTGGGGGGGGGAGGCAATCAAAATGGTAAAAGGTCTGCAATTCATGCCCTATGAGGAGAGACTGGGGGAGCTGGGTATGTTTAATGCATGAAGAGAAGGTTAAGGGGTGACATGATAGCTATGTTTAAATATTTGAAGGGGTGTCATGTTGAAGAGGAAGCTAGCTTGTTTTCTCATGCTCCAAAGGCTAGGACAAGAACTTATGGATTCTAACGACTAGAAAAGAGATACCACCTAAACATTTGGAAGAACTTCCTGAAGGTAATGGCTGTTTGACTGGAATATGCTGCCTTGGAGGATGGTGGAATTTCCTTCTTTGGACATTTTTAAACAGAGGCTGGATGGCCGTCTGTCGGGAGTACTTTGATTGTGTGTTCCTGGATGTCAGAGGGTTGGATTCGATGGCCCTTGTGGTCTCTTTTAACTCTATAATTTGTTGATTCTACCACTCTATAAAGGAAGCCACAGCATTTAGTTTGCAGCACCTGAGCAAGGTTGTTATGGATCAGACTTTTTGAAGGACTTTGATTCACAGGATCCTTGTGAGTTGGAAGTTACTTGATGGCATTTAACTACAAAAACAAATCCATGAAAAAGTGTAATTCTGTAATAAGAAAAAGTGTAATTCTGCTCAGAATTGTACTGTAAATTGCTTTATTTCTAACCCACGCCTCTCCTGCTTCATTGTTCTTTTGTTAAGCTGATGACTCAGAATGATCTTCTGATATCACCACTGTTAATTAGGAGATAAAGACTCAGGAAGAGAAGAGTGTTATTCAACAAGTTGCAGTTGTTGAGTGTGAAGGAGAATGTTTTGCATTCACCAAGATGTTTTCTCTTTTTTAAATAACTTGTTTTCACTTGAAAACCTTGTTACCTTCCCCTTTCACCTGTAACTAATTCTACAGTTATTTCTTTTCTTAGGTAACTTCTTTGAAGGGAATTTTGGTATCTTTTTCCACTGTCAAGTAATAATTCTTTGATCAGCGAGCACATTATGTCAATTAAGAAGAAAAAGAAGAGTTTGGATGTATATCTCCCTTTCCCTCCTGCAAGGAGACTCAAAGGGGCTTGCACTCTCCTTTCCCTACCCCCCCCCCCCACAACAAACATTCTGTGAGGTGGGTGGGGCTGAGAGAGCTCCGAAGAACTGTGACTAGCCCAAGGTCACCCAGCTGGTATGTGTTGGAATGCACAAGCCAATCTGGTTCCCCAGATAAGTCTCCATAGCTCAAGTGGCACAGCAGGGAATTAAACCTGGTTCTCCAGACTAGAGTGCACCTGCTCTTAACCACTACCCCACAATGTGGCTTTTGCTCTAACCTGCACTTGCAGCTGTTGTCCTGTTGTTTTGCCCCCTTATTTTATTTATTTATAGTTGTCGCCTGATTGCCTGCCCAGTGGGGATTCAAAGCAGCTTATTATAAAGTCATTCTCTTCTCCATTTTACCCTCACAACAGATCAGTAAGCTGGATTAGTAACATACCCCTGCAGCACCCGTCCCTCAATTGAGAAGGCCATCAACGTTTAGCTCTACCTTGAAACCATTTCTTAGGGAGTCAGATCCACATCCAGCTGCATAATGGGTCTTTTTCTTAAGGCCAGAGACTACTATTCAGAAGTCCCTGGGAACATGCATCACACTCTGATTAGTTCATCAGTACATTGTTCTCATGAGGCACAGTCATCACTATCCTCTTGGGATATATTTTATTCTATAAGTTAGGAAGAAACCCATGTGTGGTTTCTTTTCCCCATCCACCCGACATTGTCTTTTTCTCTTCACATCATATATTGCTCTCTGCTCCTTGGTTTTCTGGACAGGTAACATATCACTCTGAACTCATTCCCTCTTTGCAACCCCCACTCCACTCTTTCTTTTCTTGGGCTTTGCATGACTGCACCGCTCTTGTTTCTTTGTAAAATGTTCCTCTTCCAATAAACTCCCCCCTTTCTTTAGTCAAATTTGTCCTTGCTATTTCTGGGTCTGATCACCTACAAAATGATTCTGGTATAAATTAGTGGAGAACCCCACCATTTCCCACCTCTAGTTGTCTATCTTCAGATTCCCCCAAATAAATTATTAGAAGACTTATCACAGCTTTTTGGGTCATGTTTCTTCCACTAAATATTGGTCTTGTGCCAGACCCCCCCCCCCTTTTTTTTTCAGAGTTCCCATGATCTTAAACTGATAAAATGTGCATTCGTGGGCATAGTGGGTGAATTTCTACTACTTTGAATCCGTTGCGATTGGGCTACTAAATCATTTTTGATGTAGAGATGCAGCAGAATTGTCTACAGAAGGAAGAATCTGGCCACTGCATTTCTGTATTGCTTCCTTCCAAGTAGACGGCACACGTGCGGAAGTGCTGGGTGTGACCTCCTTTGAAAGCGGATAGATCTTACTAGATTTGTGTGTTTCTTTTGTCAGTAATTACAGTAATTACTAAAATGTGATGTACCGTTAAGATAAAAATGAAAGAAGTTCCCTATCTAAACAAACTTGAAAAAAAGATGATTTTTTTCATTTCATTTCTCTTTTTTCCCCCAGCCATATCTACCTCAAGGTCCTCATGCTGATGTCTGCCTGCCCAAATTTGCCCTCATTTAGCCACTAAATGCTCTTGCCTTACCAATCTGTCCCTTCCTCCTGTATTGTCATTCAAGCTCAGTGTCTGCGTGCCGAACACTATTTTCAACCTGAACACTATTTTCTGTGTTACTGTGTGTGGAATTCCTAGCAATTCTCCCGTAGACTTTAGTGTTAAACAATAATGCATTTCATTGCCTCAGAAAGGGGGATGCCTTTATTCTATCTGATATTTGGCAATGTGGAAGTCCTAGGAGAGTGCAACAAAGTTTTTTTTTTTTTCAATTTTGATGGGAAACTGTGAAAGTACATACCCAAGAAGAGAGGGGTGATCTTCCTTTGCAGGTAATGGGTAATAATAATGAAACGGAATTATGAAAGTGGACCAATAACAAAAATAAAGCAACAATGAAACAAAACATATGACACAACCCAATAACAAAGCAGTTCCTTCTGGAATTAATAACAAAAAAACAAAAGAAATGAAGCAAACTCTTATGTACAATTCAACTTCATACTTTAACAGGTTCTAACAGCACACTTTTTGTGCTATGAATGAAGTATGCCTTCATTTTTATTTATTTTGAAGGAAGAATTCTATAGATCTTAGTAATCTTGTAACCAAAGGACTGCAGGCAACAACTTTTGTCAAATGTCTGCACATTTCTTCTTCTTTTTTTGCTCCATCTTGCTCTGAACATTTCTTGAAGAAAAGTATACTGTTTTAGATGTGTTGCCCTGACAACTTCTCCTTCCCAGAAGAATAACATTTGGATAACACCACAATCTAAGCTACGTTTGAAATAAGGTATGAATCTAAATGCCGTTTGTCAACTTGAACAATCTTTGCATCTAAAAATTGGCATAAACTCTACGCATAGACTTAAAAGCAATAAGACACACCATGAGGACAATGGAAGAGTTGATCATAATAGATATACTGCCAATGCACTATTTATTGAATTTCAATGGATGATTGAATGTTGTTTTTTATAGTTTATACATGCAAAATTATAATCATTGTAAATACCAAATCAGAATTAAATTTCTTGCTAGCTGACTTTATGTTTCTTTGGAAATGGAAACAATGTTGGATTCCAGCCATGCAAATCCATAGAATGAATACATTAACAATATTATTCATAATTCGCACCAGATGATGAATCTGTTTTATTACCACATTGTATATTACGCTGCATTGTCTCTTTTATTTCTCTGATAGTGTTTGGAGCTTCGTTAATTGCATGTTTTCTTCCTTGTGTAATATTCTTTCCCCCTTAAATCCTAGCTCTATATTTGCTATATTTATTAACACAAAATGAAGGGCAGAAATCATTCTTTTTAAGTGCTTCATTTAAGTTAACTTGATTCTAGTGAGTCAGCAATAAGCCATCTGCATCTATTTATTTACTTCATTTATACCATCCCATTTTCCTCAGTGGGGATCCAAGGAAGCTCACATTGTTCTCCATTTCATCCTCAGAAAAACCGTGAATGCTAGGTTAGATAGAGAGTGTGTGACAGGCCCACGGTCACCCAGTAAGTGACCCATTGCTGACCCAGTTCTTGAGTCAAATAGCAAATCCATCAAACATTTGTAACTGAACGCAAATGGAAAGGATATAAATTATTTTATTTATTTAAAATATGCCTGCCTCAATTCTACCCAAACAGGGTCTACAATGTGGCAAACATCAAACATTAGCAAATTTTAACATTTAAAACATTTTAAAATAAATAATTTGTAGGATAATTCACTAAAACCTATCAATGGCATAATAGCAAAAACCAAGGAGGAATCCAATAACTGTTACTGCAGTTATGCCAAAAAGTCTTCACCCACTGGCATGTTGGGCTGGAATCTTTATAGCCCAGCCTAGTTCACTTAGGAGGGACTGATGAAGGAAAAAGACCGAAGACTCAAGAGTCAAAGAAATTATTTTACTGAGTAGAATTATCTCACACAGGGTGCTCTCTCCAAAGGGAGTCACACCCAGCCAGACAAAAGACCTATCTCTTTTATAGATACAACTTGGAAAAAAAATAGAAAATCAGAAAAAGCATATATTACAGTCCATCCAATCCACAGGCTTTCCCATCAGTGATGCAAGCCCATTGTCTTAACGATCCCTTCTCTATCATGATCATATTTCTCCCAGATATGCCTTCATTCCTTTACCTTAAAATCAAATTGGCTAGTCTGACACAAGGTATAAGGTTTTGAGAGAAAAAACTCTCCAATATGCTTTTCATGGAAGGCACCATTTTCAGCTGCATGGAGTGGAAATCCATCAACCACATGAAAACAAAGGCAGCATTGACTCTCAAAAATTGAATCTAGCTTTTCTACTGCAGACCAACTCAGCTGCCCTCAGAGGTTGTTGCAATAGAAGACAAAAGGGACTCTTTCTCTCTCTTTTCTCTCTCTTTTCTGCCACTTTTCAGCAGTATAGAATCTGGTAGGCTCCAACCTATTATGTATTGTGAGTATTGCCTTAGTTACTGTTTAGTGAACCTGCGAATTATTTTATTATCTTAGGCAAATCTCAATGTAGTTGAAATTGTAAAAGAGGACAATATACTAACTAATGACTGTATTCAATTACCCTTAATTATGCCTTGTTGTTACACAGGGGGAAAATCTAATGCCTCCATGATGAAACTGAAGGAAACACAACCATATGTGAAAAATGTCTCAGTGGTTTATCCTGCAGTTCCACTTAGAAAGAAACATAGCAAATAACGCACAGAAGGACTTGGGAGGAAGTTGAACGAGAATGTTTGACAGCCAGAATCAGAAGCTAAGAGCTCCCCATTGGCATGTAGAGGTTATAAAGACAGATTGCCTCTGATTTCAAAGGTCATTCAGTTTGTTTGAACAGAATATATATATTTTTTGTCAACGGGTCATTGTTTAGCTTTTTAAGGGTGTCAGGTTTGCAAATTTGGCTTGCTCTTCTGCAGTAAAGAGGTTGCAGTCATGATATATAGCAGTGTTTGACCTCTTTGAGGGGTTTTGAACCAGGTGCCACAAATAAGAGTGCCACAGCAAATCTTTTTTCTTCCCAAGAGGGAGGGGAGGCAAAATAAGCCAGTTACATTGTGATAGGACATGTGGCTTAACAGAGGCAAAGAAGTGTGGAGATGCATGCCCAGGGACCAATCAAATATGACTGTAGGAAATCTGTGATTAACAGTGCAACCCTAAACAGAGGCTCATTCTGCACATGCAGAATAATGCACTTTCAAACTGCTTTCAGTGCTCTTTGAAGCTGTGCGGAATGGCAAAATCCACTTGCAAACAGTTGTGAAAGTGGTTTGAAAATGCATTATTTTGCATGTGCGTAAGGGGCCAGAGTTACATCATCTAAATCTATTAAAGTCAATGGGTTTAGAAAAGTATAATGCTGGTATAAGATTACACTGTGTAAATATTCCATTACCCCCACCTCCCAGTACAGCCACTGGGGGATCAATCCGGATTGCAACAGAAGTGTTGGGAAGAGAGGTCATTTCTTTCTCCCATATCCTTTAACTGATTTAAATCATCCCCCGCTCCAACTGTATCTTTTACAGCATCTATAAAACCGTGGGTCACCATAAGTTAGTTGCGACTTACTGAATTTCACACAAATACACACCACAAGTTCCTGCCACACAGGTGATAAAGCTCCACCAAAGGTGTTGTGTGTTTGAGAGGCCCCATGAGGAAAGGTTGCCAAAGACTAGCATTCTCTCGCATGAACCCTCTAGCCTAGGGATCGGCAACCTTTACCACCCAAGAAGATCTATGGAGCTGCCTCCAGTTCGGCCACTCCATTCACCTTTCCTTCCAGAGCTGCTCTGTAGGGACTGCCCGGTACAGCTGCCGACACCAGGCAGGGAAACCCCCTCTGCCTGACGGAGCTCCATGGGGCAGAGGGGGGATGGCGGGTGTGGGGATGGCAGAAGGGGGATGGTGACTGCTCTGGAGGGACATGCCCACACTACCCTCTGACCTCCAGGAAAGGTGAGTGGTGGGGCCGAACCGGAGGTGGCTCTGTGCATGAGGGTGACGTTTTTTGCGTCCCCTCCACTCACCTCTCCTTCCAGCACTGCTCTGGTGGGTGTGTCCCTCCAGCCCTCCAGAGCAGCGCTGGAAGGAGAGGTGAGTGGAGGGGACGCAAAAAACATCACCTCATGTTTGGCCCCGCCTCTGGTTTGGCCCCACCACTCACCTTTCCTTCTAGCACTGCTCGGGAGGGCTGGAGGGACACGCCCACGCTGCCCTCTGACCTCCAGGCCATGCGGAGCCTCAGTATAAGGCTGAAAGAGCTGCATGCGGCTCCGGAGCCACGAATTGCAGACCCCTGCTTTAGCCCCATGCACGATCCCTCTCCTGTTCACTTCAGCCCCAAAGCAGGAAAGAGCCTTGCCTTGCTGCCCTCACTCTAGTCCCGTGGTGGTGAACCTTTGGCACTCCAGATGTTATGGACTACAGTTCCCATCAGCCCCTGCCAGCATGGCCAATTGGCAGGGGCTGATGGGAATTGTAGTCCATAACATCTGGAGTGCCAAAGGTTCGCCACCACTGCTCTAGTCTACGGGTTCAAACAGGGAGAGCCCAGAGTAGCCCTCCTTCCTTCACTCTTCCAAGCAATGCCCCTGTATAGGTGAGGGCATTGCCGGATGAATGGTCAAGCTTCAGATGTGAGGATCCAGGCTGAGCTCCATCAGCCGCCTCTGCCATACACATCTATACATCTATTTTGGATTTTCAAATAACTGAAAAAAAATGTCTGTATGCTATTGTCATCTCTATGCCACATGTTAAATATATATATATATATTATAAGGTCCTAATGCCATTGGATCACAGGAGATGGGCAATTATCTTTCCAGTGTAGTAATAGAAGTCTTTCAGTGACTGTAAGGCATGGAGAGTTTGTTTTCAAAGACCATCAGTTTACTTCCAGGAAACGTGCAGGTAGTTTAAAAGTTCATAAGCATCCTCAAATATCATTTGCATATTCTTGTACCAATATGAGTAATTACTGCCTCCCGAAAAGCCCAAATAACTAGGCACTCCTAAACTATATGTTTAAGAGATACATCCTGTAAGCTACAGTGGCAGCAATACCTCCCCCCTCCACCGCCCAACAATCATTGGGGAAAGGGTATGCAGACAATGTGGACAGTTGTGACTACAGGTTGTAGGAGAGTTTGAAAATGAGGAGAGAAAGGATACATCATCTGTGGAAGCTGATGGCATTTAATGTGCCAACTTTGTATAGATGTATAATGTCTCTTACCAGTCAACTTTACAGGAGTCAGATTGATTGAGCCAGATGGATATCCTCAGATAGATGTTATACAACCCGAAAGTTCCAGACTTTTGCTTCCATTTTACATTAGTCTGCATTATTCCAATTGCTAGCTTATGTTATTGTTTCCTGCCATTAAATTATTTGGAACCATTCACTATTATTGTAAGAGTATGACTTTTGCATCTCCCTCCACTGTTAGTTTATCTGAATTGTTATATTGTTGTTGTAAATGTGAATGACGATGGATATCACTAGGCAGGATAGTCAATCAGATGGCTCATGTCAGTTACAAAAGCAGGCCAAAGAATACAAGGGAGGGTTTTCCGTAAATCAACCAAAATTAAAATACTACCCTTGCATGAACTGATGAGGACTAAATATGCGCTAGGAGGAAAATTTAAAGGAGAAAAGCAGAGGAGTTATGAGTTTTAAGGCATATACCAACCAAAAGGGGTTAGAAGCAGGATTTCCTCATTAATCCCTTCTCCCACAATTCCTTATGACCTTCCCCTACCCATTTTGTTTTAACAATTAGTAATACTTCTTGTTGTTGTATGATTATTTTTCTATGATGGAAACTACATCAAGAACTGTATAGCTGATGAAAGAAGAAAAGTACCTTAAATAACTAAACTAACGATCAAGTACAAGGATCCAAGCAAAATCATCTAGGTTTTTATACCTGTCAATTAAAGCAAATGATTGCAATTGCTCATCATTTTAATTATCTAGTTTTAGGCTTTCTAACTAAAAACTGGAATGCATTGAAAGTGGATTGAAAGTGCATTGTTCTGCATGTGCGGAAGGGGGCTAGGTGTAGATATAGGAATATTCCAGTTTTTAGTTAGAAAGCCTAAAACAAGATATTAACACCTTTCCAACTGGTCTTGATGTACTACCAAAATTCTTCCAGTGTCCTTTCAACAACAGACCCCCCCCCCCCCAAGAGCTTTCATCAGAATATTTTGAAATATACCTATGTATTTATGGAACAGGACTTTCATTTTTTACTGTGTTCCTGACCTACAATTTTAGTTGCAAACATAGTCCTGATACTAGATTGGATTTTACTTGTAACACTTTTGGATTTTACTTGTAACACTTTGACTTGTATAAAACTTAAAAATGCAAAGAAAATCCTTGGCCCTCTGGCTTCAAAATTCAGATAACTGTGGTTTAGATTGTGCATTGTATGTTTAGCTAACAAAAATGTTCCAATGGCTAAATGACTAAAAACAAGAAAGGCTAAAACGGCAAGTCCACAAAACATCAAACCTTTGCTAAGGAAATGCCTTCAAATACTTGACTTCAATATCTTGTCTATCATGATGATCTTTGTATATTTATTCACTCCCCCCCCCCAAGTATTTGGAATTGCTTTATTACCCTGCCAATTATTATATTATCCCTAAAGAAGGGGCTAATCCGTCATTTGGCATGATAGCTATATAGCTTGCGTGATGCTTTTTTATTTAGATGGGTTGAAAGTCAGTTTAGCCGAATAATTTGGAAAGGAAAGTGACAGGCTCTTACTGAGTTCTCAACATGCTCATGCGTTTCCAGCACAGAGTCTACTGACCATGAGAGTAGGAGGTCATGGGGTTTGTTCAGTAGCTGTCAGCTTCTTGGGTCTGAATAAAAGGCAGGCAACTAATGGAAATAAGTGCACTAATACAGATGTTTAAGTGGTTGTTATGCAAATCTTGTCAATGGCGCATTTTCCAGTCTTGCACTGGGCCTTTACCTTTATTTAAGTAAAGTTACATTTCTATACACAGGCTGGAGAAAATTCAAAAGAAACAAGAATCATTACGTCTTTTTAAATAGGGGATGCTGTAATAGGAGAGAAGTGCCTCACATTCTTATTACTGAAGAAGCTAAAAGAGCAGAATCTCTAAGGAAGTAACCTCAGACCTAGGTTCACTCATCTCTTCCAGTTCATCCAGTTTATTTTATTAATTTGTTCATGCCTTCTTTCATAATCAGGACCCAAAGTAGTTTATCCATAGTTCTCCACTCTACCTCGTTATGCTCACAACAACCCTGGGAAATAGATTAGGCTGAGACATTGTGATGGAGCCAGGGTCGTCCAGCAAGATTCCCTGGCAGGGTTGGGATTCAGATCTGCTTGTACGAGGCCCTACTCCAACAACAATCTAACACCAGCTCTTCACAATGTACATGATGAATCCATCTGTCTCACTTTAATTATACTGGGAAACTCAGAAGCCTAGGTAGTTTCTAAATGAGAAAATACTGTGGAGATCTTCCCAAATTCTGGTGTTATTCAGCAGTGGCATAGTGGCTAAGAGCAGGTGTAGTCTAATCTGGAGGAACTGGGAGGAAAGGAAGGGAGATTGTAAGCCCCTTTGAATCTCCTTACAGGAGAGAAGGGGAAGGGATATTTTATTTTCATTTATTTATTTTGAGTTTTTTATACCGCCCCACCCCCGAAGGGCTCTGGGCTGTGAACAACAAACTAAACAAAATACAATTAAAACCATTTAAAATAAACATAGCAGGCAGCATATAAAACAGTGTCACCAAAAAATCCTTATTAAAAACCTTCCCAAAAGAGGGGAGGGGGTCCCATTGATGGCAAGGGACCCCAGCACAGGAAACCAGAGTAGAGGGGAAAGAGGGAGGAGGAGGAAGGGGGGATATAAATCCAACTCCTCCTCCTCCTCCTCCTCCTCCTCTTCTTCTTCATCATCATCATCATCAAGTTTGCAATTTACCTGCAGTCAGGAGCCCCCAGTCTCTTTGAGCCAGAGGACACCTTTGGGATTCTGGAACTACATCATACAGGTACTGGGTAGCCACAAAAAGGCTGCCACAAAATGGTTGTCAGAACTTACCTTCAGTTGCACAGTGAACCTCCCTGTGTTGTTGTGGCCAATCAAACTTCGATTGACCAATAAGAATCTTTGGTGGGCAAAAGCCATACCTGGGCTTTTTAAAAACACGTGGCAGGTCCTAGTAAAGGTGCTCAGAACCCATGACTTAAACAGCTGATTGAGCAGCACTATAATTGTTAGTACTCTAGTAATCCTCCTGTTATGAACTGGGAATCATTCACAGTGCCGTTCAAAGCGAATTATAAGCATATCCCCAGTGTGGCCTGGGTAGAGGCAAGAATGAATCACACTCAAGTGTCACAGTCATGCATCACTCTTGTTTCCAAACTGTGTGACATAAATCTGACAAGAAGGGCTTAAGAAGGTGTTGTGTTCTTCTTTGAAGAAACAAGATAAGCTGACAGAACGTGGTATGACCTTCTAGTACTCATTTGTTTCTGCTGGTATCTGTCTTGTAACATGGTGTGATGGAGGTTTTATAGTTAACCCTTTAGTACAAATTTTTGAGACCCAGATTTG